>NC_056734.1:769628153-769790653 GCF_019279795.1 Protopterus annectens | reverse complement strand
CCACAGGCCTCCAATGTAAGAATTGAAAAGTACTACACAGTGATGACTGTAGTTTAGCTGGGTCTTTCTTGTAGTTTTACCTACCTAAATGAAAAAAAAACATATACTGCAGGATTCAAGAAATTCCATGTATGTTTCGTGTAGAGCCTACGTGGAGTATTTCTATGTACATGAAGTTGTGCCTGTGGTGGTGCCACGCAATGCATATTAATGAAGAGTGGCACGCTTAAACAAGACTTTGCAGGGAGCAACAGTATTTTTCTGGCCACAAAACTTTTTCGGGAAAGTGGATAGCGGTTCCATGTAAGGTTGCTGTCTGCAGCATGGCAATCAGACCTCTCAACCTTGAACAGCAAGAAATCTGAACAAAGCTATAAATAATGGAGGGACAAAGGCCCATAAATAGGGGCAATTTTTAAATACTGCTCTTACAAACAAAAACATTGATAGAATAATAGGTTTTGCAGTAGTATGAATGTTCTGAAGGGCATGAAATCTGACTCTCAAATGTCTGTCATTGTTTTCTGAATGTAGTCTCCAATGATTTGTCAGTGATTTTCCAAAAACTCACAAATTTATGACCAACAGACCAAAAATATGAAGCACAAATCTACACATTCTGCAAAAATCTGTACAGTTGAGAGGTATGATGGCAATTGCTTTCCCTTGTTCAAAATTTGGCAAGGTCCCAAACACATTTGAATATAGATATATTGTACAATAGACCCTGCCATACATATGTCATTCTGCATTTATTAATTTTATATATTTTATTGTTTTCCATTTCTCTCTCTTTTTTTCTTTTTGACACATGTTTGCTCAATGCTTAGCTCATTTGTTTGACTGGACCACCCATGTATCAGACATGACCCACACAGCAAAAAAAAATAGAAACTGGTTGCATTCAGGTCATACCACTGGGCTTTGCACAAATCTGGTAGGCAAGACTGTGCTATGCTAACATCATCAACTTAACAATCAATGCTAACATAGGGGATGTCATGTAACTAATCCTGTGGCACTAGGAGGCAAGTCTAGAGATGGTTCTGGGTTCTAGTACAGGGTAAGCAAACTTTTCTTTTACTGTGTTGACATTGTGGATTATACAAATCAAGTGCAACATAGGCAAGTGTTTTCTCAACCTTCTTGTGGCAAGAGCTGTAAGTTTAGGACTACTGAACACATGGTTCTTGGTTCAAAAAAAACATTTTAATGTTGTTCCACATCACATCATATTTACTCTCACTCATAATGTCTGACATAGTGTAGCTGGTTTTAATATTTACATATATAAGGGCTGAGACACTAATATTGTGTCAGTTATTTTACCTATTCCTTTATATGAGTGTTGTGCATATATTATGAAAAGCATGACTGTGAGTATAATGTGTAATATGTTCATGCAAGTATATTTCTACAATTCCATTTGAAGAACAGACTACATAAGTGGCTGTATATCAAATATCCTTGGAATTGCATTGCTTTTTATTTGTTTTTATTTCCCACTGTTGTGCATCACTTACCATTGCACAAACAGAAGCACCCTGGCTTATCGTGTTTGCGCGATGGTAAGTGGTGTGTAGCTTTTTCAAATGTAGCATAAAACAGAAAGTGCACACTCACAGTAAGCACGATACATGCAGTTGGCAGGAAAACATATATTTAAAGTGGAATTGATGGGACATTTTCATGTGACAATGATCTTGAACTTTAGGAGACATGGCTGGTGTTGAAGAGGGTGCGCCCTTCTGAGTGCCACACTGGGATATTCAGGAGTCCAAAGTCTTTGTTGGGCTCCTAGTTAAGGAGCGCAGCCCACAATTTTTGCAGAGAAACTATTCAGGTTCTCAGTATAAGTCTGAGGCCTGGACTAGTTTGACTAGGGCTTTTTCAAATGTAGCATAAAACAGAAAGTGCACACTCACAGTAAGCACAATACATGCAGTTGGCAGGAAAACATATATTTAAAGTGGAATTGATGGGACATTTTCATGTGACAATGATCTTGAACTTTAGGAGACATGTCTGGTGTTGAAGAGGGTGCACCCTTCTGAGTGCCACACTGGGATATTCAGGAGTCCAAAGTCTTTGTTGGGCTCCTAGTTAAGGAGCACAGCACACAATTTTTGCAGAGAAACTATTCAGGTTCTCAGTATAAGTCTGAGGCCTAGACTAGTTTGACTAGGGCTTTGACCAGTGTGAAAGGTATCCCATGCACTGGTGAGCAATGTCATCATCATTATGATGATCTCCATAGGAGGAATAGGGATACTCTTGATCAGTGGATCAGGGAATGTATAGCAGGGAACACTCCACACATGCATAAGTATAAAATGCATCGACCAAATGTAAAAGTTATATCTGAATATAGTCAAGACTGTTATTCATAATGACATTCTGTTTTGTTTTTCTTTTTCACAGCTGCTGAAGAATGGGCCTTGAATGTGAGGTCTCATGGAGTGTGCGTGGCAAGGATGAGGGCAGCATGTGGTATGTATGCATATAAAAACACTGTTATTTTAGCTTTAACTGTTAAAGATGGATTACTTGTTATTTCAGACAGTTGTATATAATTGAACATGCATATTTCAACTGTAAAAGAAAGTATGCATGGCTTACTCGTAGCACAAAGCAACCATTTCACATTCTGAAATAACAGTGAGCAGGCATATAATGTGTAAAAGAAAAGTAAGCATGCATTAGTCTGTAGTCCAAAAGAAAAGTGTAATATTACAATAGTCAGTGGTTGTGGATTCAAAGACCACCCTTCCCAAATATACAGTAGTGTGTACAGACATGGTATGTTTTCAACATTATATACACAATATTATTATCTAATCATCATTATAGCAAGTTACTTTCAGACCTCAATACCTCTGGCATGACTGGCCTGCTGTCAAGTGTAAGCATGCATATGTGCAATATATGCGTACATAAATGATTGCTGGCTGCAATCTGATCAGTACTACAGTGTCCATCTGTTAGTAACTGGGTGGGCTTCAAAGTAATAAATACATTTCTTAGAAACTGGTAGAATTAAAAGTAAAATGTAACAGAATAGAATGAAATAATTGTAGAAAGTTTTTGTATATTAACTATGAAGTTCATAGGATAATAGGATCATAGCAGATTACTAGACAAACAGCCTCAGGGCCCTTACAAGCCTAGCCAAGTTCAACCTGTGTTTCCAAGGGTGTTTGGTTCAAGCTGACACTAAAATCAGCACCTATTGTCCCTGTCCAAGAGGGACACAGGTGGACCCCCGGGGTAAATTTCTGGTTACCCAGCCAATTGTCCAAAGTGCTCCTAAATAGAGCCAACAAGGGGCTTTGTTTAACATTAATGCAAAGCTTGTTCCAAAGGTCGGGCAACCTCTGTCAGACAAATCTGTCTCTCCAGCAAGTTCTGTTGATGTCACATACCAGGTTGAGGTCTTTTGAATGACTGACCCATATGCCATTTGACTTGCAAATGTGCAGCATATCCATTAAAGCTGGGTCAGAACTCGCTCTATATGCAAAGCACAGGTCACCACTGAGCAGTCTGTATGACACAGAGTAAAGTGACAATGATTTCAGTCTGTCTGAATAAGACAGATCTTGAAGACCCTGAATTTTCTTTGTAAGGAACCTTTGTTGTGTCTCCAATTGCTGCAGGTGTTTGGAAAGGAACACGCCAAAGGAAGCATTGCACTCTATTATTGGTCTTATGAGGGAAGAGTACAGGGGGGGTTGTAAACTCTTTTTTTTCTGGAGGCAATGCCCTTACTTTTGAGATGAGCAATATAAAATGCCCTGCTTGCCACTGTGGAGACATGGTGATCAAAGTTAAGGTTGCTGTCAACCTTTGTGGCCAGATCTCTCACCACTGACTGTGTGCTTAAGGTATTGCTATTGATATGGTAGTTTGCATGAGCATCACCCTTGCCGAAGGGGAATATAATGCATTGTTTTGCATTAAGTTTAAGACCATGACTTTGGCACCAGTCATTAGTCTGCATAAGACCTTCTTGCAGGATGTTGACATCACTAGGGGTTTCAGTCATCAGCAAACTTTGTCAGCCACAGCCCTTTAATTTTAGCCTGTACTTCAGAGATGTAGATTCCAAATAGTAGGGATCCCAGAACTGATCCCTGTGGAACACCACTGCTTACATGTCTGCTGGAGGAGGTGAAGTCCCCTATTTTGACCATATGAGTTCTATCAGTGAGCCAGTTTGCAACACACCTGACAATATATGGGTTGATACCCAGCTGGGTGAGTTTATCAATGATGCTTGAGTGGGGGGGTTGTATCAAAGGCCTTGGATAAGTCTAGGTAGGCTGTATGCACAGATTTTCCCTCATCTAGGGCTTTGATGACTGTCTCAAAGAAGTCCACCAAGTTTAACAGGCATGGTCTTCCCTTGACAAAGCCAAACTGAGTGGGTCAAGCATTTGGAGATTTCCTATGTCTTTGTTAATAAGGTCCATGCTGATTTGCTCCATGGCCTTGCAGATAAGGCTGGTCAGCCTAATGGGTGTATAGTTCCCAGGGTCTGTGGATGAATCACCGAAAGGAAGGAAAGGCACACAGTCGTGGTCGAGGTAGCTGAAGACTGTATCATCCACAGTAAATCCAATATATCGTAATAAATACGAATAAATCCAAGGTCAATGATACGCTCCAAAAATTGTAGTTTATTTAAAACAAACAATACACAACTTGCGTCGACCTAGGTTTCGTCTGTTTCCACGGACTTCTTCAGAACACAAGTTACAACTCAAATCATGCCGCTTAAATATACACACATATTTGTTTGATTGATCAATTAATAAATCAATTCAACGACTGCTTGAAATTATATATATTTGCCATAATTTACCCTTATATATAATGTAGTATAATATATTAAGTATATTAAGTGATGTGCATTGTGGTATGTTATATGTGTCCTGCAAATACATATGTAATAAAATAAGTGTATATATAAAAATTATATATAAAATATATGTTGATCAACATCCTATGGCATCGTGAACAAAATATATTATAATAAATTTCTCCACGTCAAACGTTAAAACCATAAGTTATTAGTGTATGTTGTACACGTAATATTTAAATAAATAAATGAATATACACATGAATACCAATGACTACTTAAAATGTATCAAAAAATTAATTGATTAATCAATTACTCATGTAAAGCTAATGAATCATTTGTAATAAATTATATGGGTATGACAATTAAATTAAATAAGTACCCATACATGTATACAAAGATTAAAAATAAGTATATATGTGTATGCATAAACAAATATATATGTGTATAAAATGATACACCAATTATAAAAAATTCAATCTTGGCTATGCAGCACTATATATTATGTAAAATGAAAATTATATGAATTGTGTGTATGTTAAAATGATTAAAATTTTTTTAAAAAATATATATGTAAGGATGCAAAACGTATATGCATTAAATTTTTTTTTAAAAACTATATATAATACGCATAATCTAGTCAATATGTAAACATTACAGTGTAATACTACTTCCCTTTTATATTACATAACCTTAAAATGGGTTTTATGCTAACATATTCATTTAACCCAGGATACTGATGAGCATTTAATAAAATCTGCATCCTTAATTCTAATATGTCTAAATTATATTTAGTGATCTTACCCTGTGGATCCTTCATTAAATGCGACACACCAAAAAACTTGAATTGATGATTTGTATATTGTACTATATGTCTAGTTAATGCATTAGTAAGCTTGATGTTTTTAATGTCTGACAGATGTTCCCTTATTCGATTTCTCAAATGTCTACTAGTTTTACCAACATAAAAAGCATCGCAATGTTGACAAACTGCAATATATATAACATTAATAGTGTAACAGTTGATGTGTTCATGAATCCTAATGGTATGTTTGTTAACTGTTACAGTTGTGCCAGTATTTATCATGTGTGTACAAGTGGAACACCTGCCACATTTAAAATTTCCAAACTGTTTGTTGGATTGACTGGCTCCACAAAAACTTACACTTTCAAACATTTCCTTAAATGACATATCCTTTTTATAAATATATGTGATGTTCCCCTTAAAAAAGGTTCCCAGGATGTTATCCAACCTTATTAAATTCCAATTTTTCTTAATAATAGTTTTGATAACATGGGATATGTCATTAAATGTAGTGATATAAAAAGGTATTGTGTTAGAATTATAACATCCATTAGTATTAATAGCCGTACTATGATTGCCATTCAATATGGCTTTGTAAACTCCATTCTGCCTTTTATTTTTCACCTCTTCGGAAATGTTTATACAGAATTCTTCTGGATAACCCCTGTTCACAAACAAAGATATGATAAATCGTATTTCATTTTCAAAGTCCACCTCATCACTGACCATTCTGGCAGCCCTCACCATCTGTCCTTTTACAACCGCCTTTTTCTGATGGTCAGGGTGCCAGCTGTCAAAGTGTAAATAAGAATTAGAAAAGGTGGACTTTCTATAAATATTAGACTTTACCACATTTTTAACTTTATCATGTGTTAACTTTATATCCAAATAAGTAATACTTTCCTTGCTTATTTCATGTGTAAACTTAAGAAACCATACATTATTGTTCATATATTCCAAAAAAGCATTTAAATCTGATTGTTCCCCATTCCAAATGATGAATAAATCATCCAAAAAATGAACATAAAATTTAATGTGTATATAAAATTGAGTATTAAACAAATAATTTAATTCCCAATAAGTCATTATGAAGTTAGCAAACATGGGGGCACATGCTGCCCCCATGGCCACTCCACTCACTTGTCGATAGTAAGCACCTTCGAAATACAAAAAATTATTTTTCAGTACAGTTTCCATTAATTTTGTTAAAACATTAATTTTGTTTTGGTCATATAGATTAGTGTAAAACAACTGCTCTTCCAGCCACTCAAGACCCTTATCATGGGGTATGACCGTGAAGAGATTACAAACATCCATTGTAACAAATGTATCCCCTGAGTTAAATTAAATTGTGCTAATTTTATCCAAAAAATCCCAAGAATCCTTAAGAATATATGGGAAGGTACCTATTCCCATTTTAAGATGGTAATCCAGGTATTGACTGATAAAATGAGTTTTACTGCGCTTACCATCTACTATGGGTCTGAATTGTAGGTTATCCAACCCTTTATGAATTTTTGGGATACCAAAAATTCCACTGATAACAGGATGTTCATTTTGTAAAAAATGCCAATCAAATTCATCCAATTCACCCTGATATAACATATCATTAAGTAATATATCAATTTTTTTATAAGCTATATTTATTTAATTTCTGCTGACCTCTACATAAGCGTCTCCCAATAACAGAGCATTCATGTATGAAATATAGTCATGGTTGTCCACTATGACTACTCCACTACCCTTGTCGGGTTTCATTATTCTAATATTTTTAGTGGACATAATATTTTTAAGTATTGATTGCTCCTTGTCAGTCATATTCTTATAGGAAATAGTATTGTATTTATTGAAAAAATCCCTAATGTCATTCTCGGTGACTTTTTCAAATAGGGCCACTTTTTCATTCATTGGTGGATTGTATGTACTCGGTTTGGATAATTTCCCTTGTTCTGTGTTGATATTAATGTCACAAGGATTATTTTGAAATAATATTTTTAAATTTAATTTGCGCGTAAAAAGTTTTAAATCCAAAATAGTATTTACCAAATTCCCTTTTCTACATGGTACAAAACTAAAACCCTTGGAAAATAAGTTAACACAATCACTATCAAAAACATTATGAGTGTAGTTATATAACATAAAATCCTTTCGATCATTTACTACAACTATAGGTTTATCAAATAAATAACAATCATCATTTTTTTCTGTAGAATTAATAACATTGAATACTTTAACCACATTAGAATTGTCCAAAAAGTACTGATTCACTTCAGATGTCATAAGTGAATCTTGACCATTTACACTCACAACGGTATCATTAAACATTTCACAAAAATCCTGTCCTTGGCCGTCATAACTGTGTATGGTCAGATCACTTAATAAATCACAACTATCCATCTTCTCCATCCTTGTCATAGAATCTTTATCTCCCATAGACATCCGGTGTGAGTCAATAACAGATGTAATTTCAATATCACCGGGTACTTGAATCCTGTCTGTTATAACTGTACTATAATCATTACAATAAACACCGAGTTCATTAGAACTGGCTAAGGGACTGTCTTTAAAACTTGACGCATTACCAGATGTAACATTTGTGTCTATATATATGAAGTTGTTACCTGATGATTTTGTAACAGTCCGGTTACCCAAAACCTCGTGGAGTAGGACGCCATCGGCTACTTGCGCGTCCTCCACCCGTTTTTTTGAAAGTTAACTTTCTTGTTTTCGAAGTCCCGCCTTGGACACGCACCTGTCCGTTCATAATTATTTTCCTCCTCATGTATATTTTGTCCCCTTATCTGTTTAGACCTCCTCGGCCCTTCTTCATCAATGGGGCTTCCATAATCATGTTGCCTGAAATCATCAGTTGGTAAAGGGGAAGTGATGTCATCGAGTTCATCTAGACGGCCTCTTACATTATCCGTCCTGTCGTTACCATGGTTACGGATTGTACATTTAGATTTTGGGTATACATACCCCGCTTCATATATTTTGACGTCCCTCCAAATTTTGTTGTTCTTTTTCTCATAAATAACATCACAACTATGTTCCACATCTTTAATGATGTTTGTATAGTTAGTATAGTATTGTTCAAACAGTAAATCTTTACTGATGTTACTATTCAGTGTCTCAAGTTCAAGCAATAATGATTCTATTTTTTTACTATTATAATTGATCATTATGTCCATCAGGGCTAGACCTGTTTTATTAAATAATTCATGTAATTCCTTCAACATGTCAGGGTTGCTTTCACAACCATTTGGATACCTCCACAATCTGAGTCCTTTGGGAACTAATCCCAATTCAATATTCCTTCGTAGGTATCCATTTTCCATCTGCGTGCGTTTTAATTTAAACAGTTTTGTCTCGAAGGATTTCAACATTTCCTTCATGCTGACTGTCACCCTGGAATCCCTTAGTTCAACTGAAGTTTTTTCATGGTTAAATGAATAATTATGATGTTTCCATAACTCACTATTGTATAGTTCATAAATGTCTTTATGACGAGCAGTATTTGTGTTATTTGAATTACCGGAAATGTTGGAACCAGAGTCTAACAACGGGGGTGTAATTTGAGTTAGCGGCAACCCCAAACTCCCCGTGAGCTCCGTACCTTGAGTTACTGGTGCCATAAGCTTGATAATGAGCATGGTGTGTAGCTTAAGTTGCTCATTCATTTCCTTCAGCAAACCACTCACATCAACGGCACCGCCTTCTCCTTCCATGTCTTGCACCACAAACTAGGAACCAGGAACAACCAAATCACCGAAAGGAAGGAAAGGCACACAGTCATGGTCGAGGTAGCTGAAGACTGTATCATCCACAGTAAATCCAATATATCGTAATAAATACGAATAAATCCAAGGTCAATGATACGCTCCAAAAATTGTAGTTTATTTAAAACAAACAATACACAACGTGCGTCGACCTAGGTTTCGTCCGTTTCCACGGACTTCTTCAGAACACAAGTTACAACTCAAATCATGCCGCTTAAATATACACACGCAATTGTTTGATTGATCAATTAATAAATCAATTCAACGACTGCTTGAAATTATATATATTTGCCATAACTTACCCTTATATATAATGTAGTATAATATATTAAGTATATTAAATGATGTGCATTGTGGTATGTTATATGTGTCCTGCAAATACATATGTAATAAAATAAATGTATATATAAAAATTGTATATAAAATATATGTTGATCAACATCCTATGGCATCGTGAACAAAATATATTATAATAAATTTCTCCACGTCAAACATTAAAACCATAAGTTATTAGTGTATGTTGTACACGTAATATATAAATAAATAAATGAATATACACATGAATACCAATGACTACTTAAAATGTATCAAAAAATTAATTGATTAATCAATTACTCATGTAAAGCTAATGAATCATTTGTAATAAATTATATGGGTATGACAATTAAATTATTGTAACTTGTGTTCTGAAGAAGTCCGTGGAAACGGACGAAACCTAGGTCGACGCAAGTTGTGTATTGTTTGTTTTAAATAAACTACAATTTTTGGAGCGTATCATTGACCTTGGATTTATTCGTATTTATTACGATATATTGGATTTACTGTGGATGATACAGTCTTCAGCTACCTCGACCATGACTGTGTGCCTTTCCTTCCTTTCGGTGATTTGGTTGTTCCTGGTTCCTGGTCTGTGGATGAATCCCCTTTGTGCAAAGGGATGATGGTAGCTGTTTCCATTTTGCTGGGATGAAACCAGTGCTAAGACTGTGATTGAAAAGCGTGCTCAGTGGTGATGCTAATTCCTGTTTTAACCCATGTAGAACACAGCCCAGGATGTATGTTCCTATAAAGGTTGTGTTTTTATCCTTGGAGAGGGCATTTAAACCTGCTCCTTGGAAATAGGCAGGGGACAGGTGTTAGGGATGCTTTGGGTTATATTTGGCAGGGACAGGGGAGTAATGTTTTCCTGTTTTTTTCTCTTACCGCCACCTATTTTCTTCTTTTTTATTGTTTAATTTGTTTTCATTTTTTATATAAATTGTTTCTATTTTTGTTACGAATATGTTTAAATTGGAATCAGTTTTATGTGGCCAAAGAAAGGAACTTATCACTGGATGAAGTCAACTGCTACCTGCAGCCAAAGATTCAGTTGTATGCAACAACAGTGAAGTCTACAATTTTCTATTCAGTGTGTTAAATATACCTGCTACTCAACTAAGTCTGTAGCACCATCTGTTACTGCATTGATCCAACCTTGTTTTGGTTAAGATCGTACTTGGTTCACATACAGGTGTATATAACAGTTTCACATACTTTTAAGTGTAAAGAAATATTATAAATTGGGATACCTATGAATCTGTGTCATCATTTTTGTGGAATATGGTAGTGGTTTCAAATGCAGGTTTGTATAATAGTTGTAATGGGTCTATATCAGAACATCGAAGTATTAAAACTTTGAATGATCTGATATTGAACACTATTCAGCGAACACTAAGAATAGCGAAGCTGCAGAACAGCGAATTCTTTCCTCGGGAAAGAATTCGGTTGGCCGATTCTGTGGCTTTGCTATTCTTAGCGGTGTGGTGGAAAGTTACGGTTTGGGTTCAGGTAAGTGTGTGATTGTTTGTACGTTAGGGTTGGGGGGGGTTAAGTGAGTTAGGGTTAGGGTGCGGGTTAGGCGTGTGTGCGATAGTGACAGACTTTTGGGTTAGGGGCGGCTTAAGTGATTTAGGGTTAGGGCACGGGTTAGGTGAGTGTGCGATAGTGACGGACCTTTGGGTTAGGTTTTGGGTTAAAGTAAGCGGGTAGATAGTAGTGTATGTTTAGTTTAGTGTAGTGTTAGATGTAGGAATTTATGTGTATGTGTGTGGTTGCTGTTTGTTTGATGTGCTTGTGTTGTGTGTATGTGTTTCAGAATGTTCGATATTTTCATATTTAGATGTTTTGGGGCTGATGAAATAGCGTTCGCTATTTTCATCTTTCGATAACGTGATATAAACGCATTGTAATTGCTTTTCCCATAGGTGGGCTTTGTTGCAAGATGTGTACCATCATGCAGTATTGCACACAGATTCTCTAAAGAAAAGAAATGGGGAAGACAGAAAAGTTGTGAAATAGGGAGCAAGTAGTGAGAAAAACAAAGTGAAAGGAGGCAGGAATGTGCAGGGAAGGGTGTAGTAAAGAACCATAGCTATCGATTTCTGCAACAGCAAAATATTAGTTGAATTTGGAATGTCACCTCCAGAGAGAGAGGTGACCACAACACAATCATGTTGTATAGCCAACTGGGACAAATCAAGGGTGTCATGAACACACTGTTATGAAATAGAGAGTTATGTATCAGATAGTATTTTTTGGGACAATTGCTCCAATTTTTTTTTTACCAAAGAGAGAGGATTGTTAGGGTAGGGACCTAGGTATGTGTTAGTAAGGTAAGATGGGTGGGTGAGGAAGCAATATCAGATAGACAGGACATACAAGATGAGACACAGGGATGGTGAAGGACACAAGATCGGGTGAATGTCATTGCTGGGGAGAGGGGGTGCATCAAGAGCTCATGGCTGTCAAGTTTGGAGACAGTGAGACTCGAGCCCTCACCCTTTGGACTGTCATCACTGTTACCTCACTGAGCGGATGGCTGCAATGTCTGACATCTGTGTCTTCTTGTGTTATTTAGAACAATGATGGAAAGCAGTGTCTCCACCTGGCGTAGGTGTGAACCAACTGTGTGGTGCATAATACTATGCACCAACCCTGGCAGTTCATCACAGGTGATAAAATCACCACCTCTGTCACTGCTCCTGGAGGGAACCACTGGCCTGTCCTGCAGGGCAGAACTACCTGAGGGCCCAGGTAGTACAGGGGCAGCAGAGGTGGTGCTACCAGGGTGTCCCTGCCATGCTGGGATGTGGCGTATCCAGTTGATTGAGGGCAGGTGGCTCCTGTGAGACAGGCTGACACTGCTATGCTGTGGAAAAAAATAAAAATAAAAAAGAAAATAAGGGGTGGGGAGAGAGAAAAAAGGGAGAACATTAGCAACATCATTAGTGACATACAAAGCGATAATATATTTATTTCACTCTATGCTACCTTTACTATAAACAGTACAAACTGTAAACAAACGTTTTTATAACATTTCTGAATACCCAGTTGATAAGAGATGCACACTGTAGTACAGATTTCGGCCAACAGTCCTTGATGTGTGCATATATTGCCCATATATAGGCTCTAATTCTACTAAATGTATTTTCCAGCTGGCCATTTTTGCCACTCCTAGAGAGATCTACAGTCACAGTGCAATAATGATGAAAATGTAACAGTACTTGTTCATTTGGTAATTGTGGTGTTTGAACCCACAACTGCTGGCTACTCTCTACTACTGCAGTGTTCTGTGTTCCCACAGAGTACTGTATGCTTACTTTTCTTATAAAATTGTGAGATGTATGCTGTATTTTATAGTACTATATTCATAGGCTTCAAACTCTTACAGCATACCTCTCAACCTCTTAGAACAAGAAATCTGGACAAAGCCATAAATAATGGGTGGACAAAGACCCAAAAATAGGGATACTTTTTAAATATTGCTTTTACAAACTTAAAAAAGTTGATAGAATAAAAGGTATTGCATTAGCATGAATTTTCGGAAGGGCATGAAGTCTGAAACTCAAATGTCTGTCTTTATTTTCTGACTTCAGCCCTCAGCGATTTCCCAATGATTTGTCAGAAATCCACAATTTTATGAGAATCTGACCAAAAATATATGGCAAAAAATCTGGATATTCTGCAAAAATCTGTACAGTTGAGAGATATGTCTTACAGCAATAAATGTGGAGAAAGTCGTTTGTAATAGCAGGTTAAAGACCGTGAAATAGGGATGACTCTTACATACCTGCTCTTCCAAACTTACTAAGCTGATACAGTAGCAGGTTTTGCACTTGCATGACTTTTCTGAAGGGTCTGGGGTCTGAATCTCACATGTCTTTTTTTTTTTTTAAACAAGTTTATTGTTTTTAACATACAAGAGAAATATCATAACAATTTTATACAAGTAATTAAAATAGATATGATTATAACATTCAACAAAATAACCAAAGTATTTACAAAGACATCCACTACAATCAGATCAATTAATTAAACTAAAATACCATGCTATTGAAGTTAAGATTTTTTTAACAAGTTTTGTAAAGTATCCCATACAATATAATAAGATGTTTTTCTAGTAGTTCTTGATTTTATTGTCATCAATTCCATATGGCACACTATAGTCATAACATTTTTAAATTCATTGAATGAAGGAGGTGTATCTGAAATCCAATTTCTGGTTATTATTTTTCTAGCCACTGCTAGAATAGACCATAACAAGGGAAGCTTAACCTTTTTAACACTTTGAGGTACAGGTGTGTTGAATAATATAAGAGATTTAGAAATAATGAAATTATCTGTAAAAAGAGCCTGCAAAAAATCATTGATTGACTGCCAATATTCTTTCAATTTTATACAGTCATAAAACATATGAGCCCAGTCAGCATTAATTTCTACATTACATCTTTTACATAGATTGTCTTTATTATTTATTTTATTCATCATCAAAGGTGTATAAAAGGATCTATGTAAAAATTTCCATGTAAAAAGTCTCCAGACAATGTAAGACGTGGTTTTATAGGCAGATTCCAATATATATTGTTTATCTTGTTGATTTGGTGGGTCACCATTAATGGAAGTGAAATAATTCCAGTAGGTATCTACACTGTAAAAGTTTCTTGTCTGATAATTTTATGTATGTATGAAAGCTTACCTTTATCAGAAACTTTATGTTGTAAATTTAATATCAAGTAATCAATCAGTGTTGGAATAGATTCTTTAACTGTTATAGACATTAGATCAATTTTATTAATGAGATGTTGTCTAAAGGTCTGAACTTCTAACCAACAAGTTTCTCTTAGATCAAATTCTTGTTTTAAGAAATCTATATTTTTAACTTTATTATCAGATAGCAACTGATACCAGTACTTTAGATCATTATCTGTAGCTAAATGAGTTCCTTCAGAAGTGGATGACAAAAGCATACCTTGAGTATACATTATAGGGAATATAATAAAATTCCATTCCTTATATTTAGGATGCATGAATATAAAATTACGATAACTAATAATAATGTTTAATGGGTAACTAACTATATATTTAGGTGTAATAGGTGAAGTACAAAATTCTTTTAGTAACCATAGCATGGAGTTATTTACAATCATATTTTTATGTGTTAAGGAGATTTTCATGAAGTGAATACTAATTAGTTCCCAGTAATCCTTCCATTTTGCAACATATGACTGATCTATT
The DNA here is from genome assembly GCF_019279795.1 of Protopterus annectens. NCBI lineage: Eukaryota > Metazoa > Chordata > Ceratodontiformes > Protopteridae > Protopterus > Protopterus annectens. The sequence goes on along the minus strand of NC_056734.1, from coordinate 769,775,655 downwards.
AACAAAGTAATAACTTTTACAATAGAAGAGATAGCATATAAGTTAAAGTCTGGAAAAGAAATACCCCCTTGAGACCAGCTATTAATATGTTTCTTTAATGCAATCCTAGGTCTATTAGGTGCCCATAGGAAATTTAACATTAGTGCATTTAATTTTTTTATAATTATTTTTGTAGGTGGGAGTATTATTGATTGTATTAAGTATAATATATTGGGGAATATTATCATTTTAATAATTGTAAGTCTCTCTTCCATAGTAAAAAACATATTATTCCAGGTATTGAAAAGATTTTGTATATTAAGAAGACAGGTATTATAATTATTATGTATAATAGATTTAATATCTTTAGTTAATATTATACCTAGATAAGTTATCTGACCTGAATTGGGTACATATTTAGTAAAATCACTAATGAGAACATTTTTCCGTGTATATATAGGTAGTATTTTAGTTTTTTCTTCATTGAATATTAAACCAGAAATACTTTTAAAATTCATCATTTTATCAAATAGAGACTGCATAGAAGAATTAGATCCTGCTGATGTAATTAGAACATCATCTGCAAAAAGTTGAATTTTAGATGTTGTATTTTCATCTATTTCAAATCCCTCTATATCAGTACTATTTCTGATCAGATTAGCCCAAGGCTCTATTATTAAAGTGAATAATAGTGGAGAGAGTGGACACCCTTGTTTTGTACCTTTAAAAATGGGTATTTTTTGTGAAACATATGTTCCTATCTTAATATAAGCCAATGCTCCTTTGTATAGATGCTCAATTAGATTTACAAATGCATCTGAGAAGTTTGTGCACTTCAGTAAGGTAAACAAGTAGTCCCAACTTACTGAATCAAATGCTGAACTTATATCGAGACTAATAAGTGTTAAATCTTTCTTTCTCCTATTTGCAAAATCAATTAATGTAAGAGTTCTCCTTATATTATCAAAAGTATTTCTATTTACAATGAAGCCTGTCTGATCTATATCTATAATGCCAGGGATGATTGTCTTCAATCTATCAGCAAAAATACTCATAAACATTTTATAATCAACATTAAGTAATGAAATGGGTCAATATGAAGTACATCTAGTTGGGTCTTTATTAGGTTTTAAAATTGGTGAAATAAATGTGTATTGCCAAGATGTGGGGGTTATTAGCTCAGTTTGGGCCAAAATAAAAACCTTATGTATTAATGAGTATGTACTTTTAGAAAGAATTTTATATATCTCTGGTATAATACCATCATTACCTGGTGCTTTGTTTGATTTAAGCTTGTTTATTTGTGTAACAACCTCTGTATATGAAATACTTTTATCCAATAGTTTAATCTGATGTTTATTAAGTTTTTTATTCATGTTTGTAGTTATAAATTCCTTTATTTTATCTTTAGGTTCCATGTTAATGTTATTATGATTAATTTTGTGAAAGTGATTTCTAAATTCATCTAGTATTTCTGGTAGACTAGAAACATTCTTCTTTTTCCTTAGAGAGAAAATTTCTTTGATATGATTTTGCTTATTCAACCTTTTTGTTTTGTTTTTAAGTCTATGTAAGTATTTGGGGTTTATTGAGTAAGACAAAAACTTGTATTTCTCTAAAGTTATTTTAACTTTATGAGTTAAAATTTCTTTGTATTTCTCATTTAGTTTGTTTATTTCTTCAATGACTTTCTTATTCATAATATTTTCTTTATTATTATGTTTATAAGAGTCTAATTTACTTTGAATATCTAACAATTCCTTATCCCAAGATTTCCTTTTATTATTATACCATCTGATACTTTGTCCATATAGATATGATTTTAAAGCATCCCAAACATAAACAATGGAGACTTCAGGAGTATTATTTATGTCTAGAAAATGTTGTACTTCTGAAAGTATATATTCTTTATAGTCTTTTAGTTGAGTTAAGTATGCTGGTATCCTTTTGATCTGAACATTGTAAGTATTTTATCATGAACTCAAAACAATTGAATTATGATCAGATATAGGACATGAAATGATTTTAGAGTTAATTAATTCTGTTACCATCTGGTTAGAAATAAAGACTCTATCTATTTTTGAATAAGTTTTGTATCTGTTAGAAAAAAAGGTGTATGGTAATGATTTTGAGTCTATCTGATTATTAATATCATTTAAATGATAAGAATTAACAAAATCCTTTAAATGTTTTGCATTAGATGTAATTTTCCTTTTCCCTATAGTAGTAGTATCATTTTCATGTAGGATGCAATTAAAGTCACCTGCCAATATAATATCTCCTATAGAGAATGATATGATCTTATCAAGATGGTATTTCACTGTATTAATACCAATTCCAGGTATCCAATATACATTGATTAATGTATAAGTCTTCCCATTAATTTGTATTGTAACCATACAAAACATTCCTTTATCATCCTGATAAGACTTAATAGTTTTAGGAATGGGCATACTTTTATTCCATAAAATAGCCACTCCTCTTTTTTTCTGAGTGTGCTCTGAACTAACCAATACTGTATATTTATTTGTGGCTAATTTATCAATATCTTTTTTCAGGAGATGTGTTTCTTGAAGGAATACTAAGTTGGCCTTATGCAAATTAATGCATCTTATTAGGCTTGCCCTTTTACACGGATTATTCAGTCCATTAATGTTTAAAGAAATTCCTTTTAGAGAAGTAATTTGGCATTTTTAAAACATATAAAACTTATAATCAAAATAACAATTAACAAAATAAGTAATGTTATACCTCCTCCTTTAGGTGTACCTTTAGATATAGCTGTATTTATTGAATCTCTTATGGGATTTTGTATAAGATTCAATTTTGTTTGTAGTGACAATGAGCTTACAAAATGTATTGTGGATGTCAGAACTATATACATACAACAGTGAACAAAAGAAAATAATGTAAGGATTAAACCTTGCACCCAGCCTGGAGTTAAAAACTCCAACTTAGAGTAGTACATACTACTCAAGTTAACCCCTACCCTAAGCAGCAGTACCTCAGCTGCCACCTTATCAATTTAATACTAGTTATTATTAACTTAAATTAATAACTTTCAATTAGATTATCTGGTAAGACAAAGCTACACATTTGATAAATCAGCATCATATAAACAAATAGAAACTTTTAAAAACAATTCATACTGCTATGTACATCTATTTAATATAATACATTTATACTCAAATAGCATTCAAATAAACTTGATATTAGGACCCAAGAAGAGAAAAAGAAATAAAAGACATGTGAGAGGGAGAGAGAGAGAGAAAAAATAAAAGGGAAGGCATATCTACATATTAATTTATTCAAAGTTTGTAAAAATAAGTTCTGGTGTTCATTTAAATCAATAACTTTGGCTATTATGGTTCAGACATTACATATATTAAGATGTACCTATTTTCTGTCATAGAAATGCAGTTAACAGCTTCCAAAAGACTTTAAATTACTTGTATCAGAGCTTTTTTCTCATACTTATTATTGCCAGTAAAATAAAATATTATATTTATAAAAATTGTTATAAATCATACTGCATAGCTATGTAAATTCTCAGAAATACTTGCATTATTGTGAAGAAAGCCATCTGTATTTTGTATATCTGAACTGCTACTTTAAAATATGTCACATGACAACTTCTTCCAAAATAGAGTCATAAAGATATTTATGCTTGTCAGTCAGATAAATCAAATGAATTATAGCAAAGTATATGTTTAAATCATAAGTTTTTTACATACATTAATACGTTGCAGTCAAGTAAACTTTCAAAAACACATGTATAAATGTTTCACTTTCTATGCCTTCTAAAATATCACATTTGCTTACTATGAGATACTGAAGCATTTAAAATCATTATAACTTTCATATTTTATAAATTATAACATGAATAGATAAGTAGTTATAAAAGATAACTCACATTTAAATGTTATAGAGTTTGTTTTCCATCGCAGAGTCGCAATTGCAGCAGTTCTACTTCCTGGTAGGGTGTTCTTCATGAATCTGCGATGTGTCAGTGTGAATTCAGAGGTCAAAGTTCAAATTGACTGCTTTCAGCTTCTCTGCGTGAATTCTGAGTGTTGAAGCTTTTAAAACAACTCGAGGACACTATTCACGAGGTAACCCACATCCCAAATTGTCTCCCTTAACATTCTGGCGGGAATTTTGTTAAAAACAAGTGACTGACATTCATTTAGCAATATAAATGAAGCTAAACATAACAAAACCTTCGCAAACTATTTTACAAGTAATTACAGCCTCTATGAAAGTGAAACTAAGCCCACAGTTATTAATATGTAATAGAACTAGTTATGTATGCCCCAATTCAATTTTTATACAAATCTTATTATTTACTGTATCAGTATGATCAAAAGCATGTGAATATATTAATATGAAAGAAAATAAAGAGAGAGAACAGAAAAGAAAAAAAAAGAGAGTAGAAAATAAAAAGAGAGTAAAAGAAAAGATAAAACAATGAAAAAGGAAGCTATAAAAAGTATTTACAGTGGGATATTACTTGCTGTTTATATTAATAAAGATGGATATGAAACATATTATTTACTATTATTTAGTTCTAATTATTATTAATTAAAGCATGACAAATTATTTGTGAACAAGTATAAGCAATATAATCAAGGAAGTATAATTAGCAATAGCATTTAAACAACATATATACTTTTTTACAAGGAATAAATACGTTATTATTCCATTAATCATATTTTCATTACACTTCTCTCCCTGCCCTCCCCCACCCCTTACCCACTGCATAATCTAAATAGAAAGTCATTATTTAAAATAAAAAAAAAGAAGAAAAAGGAAAAAAAAGAAAAAATGTATCAAGTTACTGACCTTAGTTCTTTGTCAGAAAGAGAAACATATTGAATGATAGCTTGTTATTAGTTCATCAGATATTTTAACTGATAATGAAACAAAAACAGCTCTTTGTACACAGAAAATAACTTTGATTAAATCTTTTTCATAATATTTGTGGCTTTCTGAAAATGCAGTAGCTATATTTAAAAAGATTAATAGTGAAGAAAAAAAAAGAGAAAAAAAAAGAAAAAAACATAGAACAAGTCATTTGTTTTTTAGTCTCTTTTTCTTCTCTGAAGTCTTCCATGAAGTTTCTGTTGCCAACCTCTTTAATGAAGGACTAGCCCATTCCATTTCCTCTATTTTATCCAAAATCTTATTTTTTTTGATAAACAGCAATGCAGAGTCTAAGTCATCAAAGATTTTAGGACCATCAGGAAGGAAGATTGTTAGCTTGGCAGGAAACAGAAGGTAGGTTTTAAACTGTGCTTTCTTAAGCTCCCTTATTAATGGCAGAAAAACGTTTCTTTTAGTTATTACCAAGGAAGAATAGTCATTGTCAAAACACACAGTTGCCTCATTAATTTTAACAGGAGCTTTAGCCCAAGCAGATTTAAGAACCATATCTTTATCAAAAGATGATAGAAATCTAACTATAACTGATCTAGGATACTTTTTGTTAGAGTTAGTATTAGCTATAGATCTATGGGCTCTTTCGATACCAAAAGAAAAAGCTTCTGGCAACTCTAAAGTTTTATGGAGCCATGTTGTTAAAAAAGAAGTAATATTGTTACCTTCAATATTTTCTGGCAGTCCAAAAATCCTAATGTTATTGCACCTAGATCTATTTTCCAGGTCATCAAGCTTTGTTTGTAGATGTGTATTTTGTTTCAGCAAAAACTCAGTGTTGATTTCCTCTTCTTGGATTCTATTTTCCATGTCATTTACAGTCTCTTCTATGCCTGTAATCTGGGTCTTCTGTTGTTGCAAGTCTATATGTAACAAGTCTATTTGTTTTGTAGTATTTTCTATGAAGGTATCAATTTTAGTATCCAGTTTATCCATCTTAGCAGTAAGTTGCTGGATTGTAGATATCAGAGACTGAAGTTCTTTCTTGATGCTGGAATCTTGAGAATTTGTCTTACTGGAACTCATTTCAAACAGAGAAACTGACAGGAAAATTTCCAAGGTGATTTCTGACAGGAATATTTTTAAAATTTTCTTTCTTTTTTAGATATTATTCAAGAAATAGGTAAACCAAACATATTTAGAAAGAAAATTACTTCATAAATTAATTTTTAAAGTAATTATTTCCTGTCAGTGCAGTGAAATTGGTGGAGCTGAAGAAATCTGCTGCTATCCTGTGTTCATCCTTGGCCACGCCCCCTGAATCTCATATGTCTGACATTATTTAGTGATATCAGTCCTCAACCATTATGCAATTATTTGACTGAAAACTACAATTATATATGTAACTATACAAAGACTGGACATTCTGTGGAAATTCTACAGTTGACAGGTATTACTGCATTACATACCAACTAAGCCCATACCTCACAACCTCTTACAGCCAACAATTTGGACCAAACAATAAATACTGGGGGTACAAATATGCACAAATAGCAACAGATTTTATAAATTCCTCTACAAACCTAGAAATGTGATACAATAACAAGCTTTGTGATAGCACAGCTGTTCTGAAAAGAGAAGTACTGAAAGGTATGAAGTGTGAGACACAAATGTCATTTTATGACTGCAGTCCTCAATGCTTTGGCTAAGATTTGCCAGACAAACAGAATTTATGAGAAGCAAATCAAAATTATGAGGCAACAATCTGAACATTCTACAAAACCCATACAGTTGAGAGGTATTACAAAGCCAACTTTAACTTTTAATGCTATAATAACAGTACTGTTGTGATGCATACATACCACATGCTGCTCGCATCTGTGACTTTCATGGGCTCTAACATTCAGATCATGATCTACCTCATCTGTGGGAAAAACAGAACAGAATACCATTATGAATATCAAGCTTGAGTATATACAGCTTTAAACTATTACAAGTAATGTCTGAAAGTCATACTTACACATCTGTGGGGTGCCACTAGTGCGACATTCCTCGATCCAATGGTTGAGGTTATCCCTCCTCCTCATCCTGAGGTCTCAGTAGTGGTTCCTACACTATTTACCAGAGCGGGGGATACTGGTAGCACTGGTCAGAGAACGGGCCAAACTATTCTATGACTCTGTCCTTGATTGTGAGCCATGGTAGTGCCTCTGCAAGAGCCGGGGCCCACGGTCATTCACTTGGAGTCCAACAAACACTCTGGACACCTGGATACTCTACCTTTGAGCCTTAAATCTGTAACCCACTCCAGAAATACCTTCCATGTCTGTCACAGAGCAAGTCCAATGTAGAATGATATTTTCCAACCAATTGCACTTTTTGATCTGGCAACATTTGAAAAAGCTGTGTATCACTTACAGTTGCACAAACAGAGTGCAAAGGGTGCAATGCATTTGCGAGATGGTAAGCAATATAGAAGTTTGGTAACTAATGCAATTTCTATGTTATTTGAGATACAAGCAATTCTATAATTGTGTTGGTCCAATGGGAAGGGCATGCTACACTACATACCAGGAATATACTTGCCTGAACATAGTACACATTATACCCGCAGTTATACCTTTGCTTTTAACTAGAGAATACATAGATTAATAAATAATTGCATAACTGACACAATATTACTGTGTCAGTCCTACGTCATATAAATATTATATAAGCTACACTAGGTCACCTGCTATAAGTGCTAGTGAGTATAATGTGAATTGGTACAACATTGAAGTTGAATGAGATATGCTGTATTCAATCCCTGGACCATATGGATGTTTTTCCTGCCCTGACAGCTATTGCCACAGGAAAATTGGAAAACCCTTTCTCTATGTGTCAGTTCATTGCTAAATACTGCAATGTTACAGCAGTGAAACAAAGACTGTACACCTTGTACTCAAACCCAGGACCATCTAAACTTCAGACCCAGACTTACCACCTGTTGCCACAAAGTAAGTTGCACAACATCTCTTAAGTTATTACTCATTGTTAAGTTATTGCTGTTAACTGCAGCACAACAGCAGTTAGTGGGTTTGAGCGATGCACAATTACATTACTAGAAAGCATCTTGTTTCTAATTTTTGGCTGTCTGGCTCCTGTCTGCTACCTGGGTGGTCCAGCTTTCCATTTTGTGCAGTGCTGCTCTACACATAAAACTGATTTGCATAGCCAAACCTGTTTGTGCTACGAGGTGCATCATGCAAACAATGCACCCCCCTATCACCCAATAAAGTAAGACAGAAGGAGAAAAAAAGGGGAAATAATTTTTGTTACAACAGAAGACGTATGTCTGCAGAGGTCTGGATTTCCAATCTTACCCCAATGCATCTTCAGAAAACAGGATGGGTGCCTTACCCCTGTTGGCCACACACACAGCATGGCAGCAAACAACTTTAAGTTATCCATCACACAACAATCTTCCATAATGTATTTTAACTGATACAAAGCCATCAGCTGTTATTTATACATGTATTATATGAAATAGACTTGGATGTATTGCATTTAGTGATCACAAAACCTGTTAGGACTATTGCTTCAAATTATACCAATCTGTGGTGCTTGGCCATTCCGCAGTTATCTGACCAGTATTCAGAGATATGCAGTGTGAAAGCCAGTCTGCCTCATTTACCTTACATTGTGTGTGTATATTTCCTAGTAATAGTATGATATGCTGTTGTCAGCAAATGAAGGCCAGTTTGGATGGCACAAAGAACCATACTCTGCTCTTTGGTGGTGGGATCAAAAGTAAATTCCTGTTATGACACATGCAAGGGAACACAGTTCTTTTGAGGGGGTTGGCCAAGGTGAGGTCATGTTATGGCACAACTTTTCTATGTAAAGATATTCCATTACAAACATATGATGCTAAACTGCGGCAATGCACTGATCACCAGTATTTTGGAGAGTTATGAATTTGTGAATCTTGCATGGCTGAAGACGAATATATTCTAATGGATACATACAAGTGAAATAACTCTTTGCTGTAACATGTTACTTGACTTTATGTACACATCTCCCACCTTGTACCTGATTACTGTACCATGAGATGAAATATATGTACATTCCATAATATTATTATGCATTAGAGTATGTGTTCAGGACTTACCTTGTAAATACTGTGTCTCTACTCCACACCTTGTGACATCCCTAGGAGAAAACAGAGTCCACATGGATGCGTTATATCTTGTTGAATAGCTTCACAGGATTGGTTGATTAGCATGCAATTCACCTGCTTATGCAGTAATTAGCATCTCTGATCTGGTGCACAGACTAAGACAGATGCAGTCCATTTATAATGTACTCCATAAAAAAGGCAAATGTGTAGCTAGCCAAACCAATGTTGAGGAGAGTTAGTACACTGTTGAACTCACTGAGACAACTGTATTTCTCCACAGTATTTCTCTACAGAAGAGTATTGCACTCCAGTAGGAATGTTCCCATTTTGTTACCTACATAATACATATGCTGGAATGTAGTTATGAATAAATGTGAAGTAATGACTTTCACACTTTAATCTGTGTGCATTACTTAGAAGTGTAATGATGGCATAGCCTTGGTTGTGAAGCCATTTCAGAGGTACACAGCACTGAGAATAACTGAAAAGGGAATGAATTGTTATAAATTTGTACACGTTACATGGACAGGTCCTTTGATAACTCTTCTAGCATTTCAAAGATGTTTTGTTAGCACAATGGGTCCTTACCCTGTCATTTTGTTTGTGGGGAGGCAAAGATGAATTAGTGCTAGGCACTGACTAGACTGCACATATTATACTCACTGCTATGACACAACAAGGATATGTTTCTCGTTAGTCTCCTTGTTTTGTATCCTTAGTCTTGTTATGTTTTGAAATATGCAGACTTTTTCATGTTTATCCAGTGGGGAAATAGTGACAGTCTTCCTTTACTGCTTTATCTGTAAACAGTTAAGAGTTATGTCATCCTCATGTATTATTATTCTTTTGTCTTGTCGGACACAGTATGTCTGCTCTTTTTAGGCCCCCATTTACAGATGCAGAAAATAATCTAATAATTGATGCTTTAAGGCAACATGCTGCTGTGCTGCTGTCCAGAGGGTGGGGCAATATGGCTGAGCGTACTGCCGTCTGGGATGAATTAGTGGCCAACATTAAAATTGTTGGGTGACACAATTGCACATATGAGCAGGTGCATCACAGAGCAACAGACATGGTAACTGCTGCATGTAGGCATGCAGCTGCAGTGACACATGATCACAGTACACAATCATCATGTCAAAGGTGGAGGCCCTGCTGCACAGCCCCCTCTCACTGCCACTGAGAAATTCCTGGCGAACATTGCCACCCATGACAGCTCCCAGTAATCCATGGCACAGTATGTTCTGGATGTGGGAGCAACTCCTTCATCCCAAGTGAAGCTTCCAGGTATGTTTTATTAGATGATAATTAGAATTCTGTGGCATAGTGCACTAACTTCAGTAATATATATGTCTGTGTCAGTTGTTTGTTGGGTTGGTGGATTTAGGATTGCTACAGTTATAAGCTTAATTTGAAGTTGTCAGCCAAATCCTTGACATTTGCAGTACTGCAGATATAGAGATGTAAATGTATTACCCCCTGTTTTAGTTTAAATGTGATGCTGTTGCCATTACCTCTTGCTTTACTTATTCCAAGACCATCAGGAATATAGAGACGCAGGCCTCCTGCAGATGGTAGGCCTAACACATTTATATCAGTACTGTAAATAAATTTTAAGATATCTCAAAATATGTCCTCTCAGGCCTGTTATATGCCAGCCTCCACCGTGTAGCCAATTCAATGTATCAGCTGAATGACACATTGGAACATGGAGTGTCTGTGATGGAATGAGGGGTTTATATCTGTGATGACATATCTGCTTTGAGGGGGACATCGTTCATGTGGGCATAGGTCAGCTACACCATCTGCTGCTAGCCAATGTGCCCAAGCCCAATCACGCTCCTGTAGTGGCAGTACTTCGCCTGTATTATCAGGGATTGTGCTGTCCAAACCCAGACATGACAGGCCATGGGGTCATGTTCATGAGCATTCTCATGAAGGGAGCATGTCCAGCAGACAACAATCACATTCAGGTAGTAGCACAGCATCTCACCTTGAGTGTGGAGGTGCCAGTGCATCTCCTGGCAGAGTCAGATCTCATGGTCGGGGTCAAATAAACAAAAGGTCACAATTGATCGGGTAAAAGTTTACTCTGGACAAACCAAAATGTAACAAACAAAAAATCCAGAAACTATCACTGTAGCAACAGGACATCCACAGATAAATTAAAGTAAATTGAGACCAAATTAAAGCAGTGCACAGTATTTATTATACAAAGGTGAGTGCTATCAGTTACAAACTGTTTCATCAGACCTACTTACATAAAGCTATCTAAACATTTAAATAACATACAGAATTGATACCTACTCTAAAACATCATAAATAAAATTTAACGGCATTGGCAGTGTCATCAAAATGGCTCACTTCCTTTTCCATTAATAATTCTACTTACAAGTTCAAAATCCAAAGTCATAAAAATACTCCATCTGTTTTTAGAGCAGAACTGCACTTCTGACATCGCCATAGAATTATAATACACATAGTTATTGAAGAAAAATGAAACAGCGCAAAAAAAAAAAAACAAGTAAATCCATTCACAATAGCAGATCCCTGCAGTCAAACATGGTGGGCGTGTCCTCCAGCTAAGATTCATAGTCAATAGACCAATCCTATTGGATTAGACAAACAGATTGTATCTGATATTGTGAGAAAAGGATGGGGGATATTACATTGCAACCCTGAGCTCAAGGAACTGGTAGGGGAGCCACCTAAGTTTCATTTTTTCTTCAATAACTATGTGTATTATATTCCCTGGACATTGCACATGACTTGGCAGTTGATGGAGTGGTATCCCTTGTGGCTAATGCATATTCTCCCCTGCTGACCTGGTGGTGCCTTGATGTGTACACAAGTGCAATCTGTGACACCAGGTACTTCAGGGTAGTGTGCTACAGGGTAGAACTGTTGCATATTGCTAACCAGAGCCACAGGGAAAATATATGTGCTCACTGGCATGTATGAGCATATCATCCAGGAATTGGTAGAGGATCCTAGATGCTGATGCCTGTGACACACCCATCATGTCTGCAGTTGGTTTCTGAAAGGTACCTGTAGGTAATATTTTAAGGGCTATATATACCTTAGTTTCCACTGGAATTGGTTCTGCTCGATTTGTTCTGGCTCTGAGTTGAGGGTGGCAGGGCTTATAGAGTTCTTGTAAGGTGTTTCTGTCCAGCCTGTACCTCTCTACACTCTCCAGAGCTCATAGAGTTCTTGTAAGGTGTCCCTGTCCAGCCTGTAGTGCTTTACAATTTCCAGGTCATGTAGCATCTGCTATGTTACCCTGGGCCTGAACACTCTTCTCCTTCTCAGCCTAGGCCTATTGTGATCAGCACCAGCAGCATTGATGTCAGTCTCTAGCACATGCAGATGTAGAATAGCTGCAGCAGCCCATAACATTGTGTCAATTAAAATTTCCTTGTGTCTATTGTGTCAATGGTATTGAAGTATTTAGGAAAAATAAGAATAGAGGTTACCATAGCATGTTGAATAGCTGAACCCTGTTGGATTGGTTCATCAAAATAAAAAACACCTACATATACTGTAATTAACATCTATTATACACACCTGCTGCTTGCTCATCATTGCACTAGCCGCACCTCCATACACCCCCATGCACCCCTGCACATTTTGTGGAGTGAAAATCTGAGGTGTCAATTGTCACACAAAGCAGTTTTGTATGGGATATAATTTCTAGCTCTGTAGTGCTAAGTGGGAATATTTTGAAGCTGGATTTGTCATTCAGGTTTTGGCAGAAACAGTAGTAGTTTTGTTTTCTGGGCTGAGTAATAATCGGGCATTGTGAAGCCATTTTTCAACAGAGGTGAAGACTTCTTGTCTGATTTCAATAAGATGCCCCAGGGTGTCAGATGAGCATATTAGTGTTGAATTATCAGCATAATGCCTAAGTGATGCTTGCCTAGAACAGGTATAGAGGTAATTAATGAAAATGTTAAAGAGAAGTGAACCAAGAATTGAGCCTTGGGGTACACCAGTGGTAATGGGGAGAAAGTATGCCGCCATCTAACAGTTTGCTGCCTGTTAGGTAGCTTTTAAACCACTGAAGTGAAGTAGGGGATAGGCCAAGATGGTGCAATTGTTGAACGAGTTTGCTATGTGGGATGGTATCAAAGCCTTTGGATAGATCGAGAAATGTGTAAGAGATAAGTTTACCAGAGTCCCTTTTCTTGTTGATATTATCTAAAAAGGATAGTAATGCAATAGTTGTACTAAGTCCAGAGTGTAATCCATGTTGAGCAGTGGTTAAGAGCTGTTCTGAGAGGAGATGGTGAAGAAGTTGAGTGTCGATACATTTTTCTAGGATTTTGAGAGACAGGAGAGAATTGCAATCGGATGGAAGTTAGAGACTTCTGTAGAGTTTCCTCCCTTGTGCAGTGGCCAGTGGGATGACATATGATCTTTTCCAAATAGCTTGGACATAAGATTCCTGTATGGCTCTATTGATTAAGATTGTTACTGGGTAAGATATGTTTTTTTCTGCTATCTTGAGGTATTCAGGTGAGTTTAAGTCACAATTTTTGTACAGTAGATATTGTTACAGATTTTAAGGTAAAGGTATTATCATTTGTGTTTAAGGATTGTTTGGATTCATATTTTTCAGTAGTTAATGTGGTAGTGGAGAGGCAGTTGGTAATATGTTATGGGGTTGTGTAAGTGAGGGCAGCAATGGTCTCTATACAATATTTATTAAATGTATTCACCATTTCAAAGCAGAAACAGGTTTGAGAAGGATATGGATCTTTTTCTGAGTTAGGATTGAGTAGTGTGTGAATACTGGACCAGAATGTTTTGGATCATTGTTATGATTAAGTTGTATTTGCTCATAGTATTTGTTCTCCTATTTGTATATGCGTTTTAGCTTGATTACAAAGTTCCCTGTATTGCTGAAGGTTTTATTTAGCCACTACCTCCAAGCCTTGTCACTAATATGCATAATGTTTTTGGTGAGGGTGGATAGCCAGGGGGAGTGTTTTTCTTTTACACTTTTTATACATAGAGGGTAAAGTTATTTGTAGTGTTTAAAAATGTAATAAAAGTTGCAACTGCATCATCTAATAGGAAAGATTTTTGTATGGACCAGTTGAAGGACCTTAAGATACTGTTAAATAACATTTTGTGAAAAATGTTGTCATATTTCTGATTCATTAAAGTTGGTGGGTATTGAGGTGATGAATGGTAAGTCTGTGCCTGCAGGCAGGGAGGTGGTCACTTAGAGAGTTAGGATAGGTTCCAATGTTAGTATATTTACTGGGGTCTGAGACTAAAATCCAATTAAGAATTCTGCCCTTATTACTTTTGTTGTATCTTGCAGGTATGGTGATTAGTTGAGTCAGACCAACTAGCTTTATGCTGGATGAAGGATTATCAGAGGTTATATTTTGCCAGTCAATACTGACATCACTCAGAATGGAGAGAAATTATTTGACTACAGGTAGGTTGAGTGAGAGACTGGTGATTGGAGCAGATTTCAATGGGCATGTTGATGAAGGGAACAGAGGGGATGAGGAAGTGATGGGTAGGTATGGCGTTAAGCAAAGGAATGCAGAAGGCCAGATGGTAGTGGATTTTGTGAAAAGGATGGACATGGCTGTGGTGAATATGTATTTTAACAAGTGGGAAGAGCACAGGATGACATACAAGAGTGGAGGAAGATGCACACAGGTGGATTATATCTTATGTAGAAGGGCCAGTCTGAAGGAGATTGGAGACTGTAAAGTGGTGGCAGGGGAAAGTATAGTTAGGCAGCATAGGATGGTGGTTTGTAGGATGACACTGGTGATCAAGAAGAGGAGGATGAGTGTGAGGGCAGCACCAAGGATCAAATGGTGGAAATTGAAAAAGGGTAATTGTGAGGTGGGGTTCAGGGAAGAGTTAAGACAGGCACTGGGTGGCAGTGAAGAGTTACCAAATAGATGGATAACTACAGCATAGCTAGAAAGAGAGATGGCTAGAAAGGTGCTTGGTGTGACATCTGGAAAGAGGAAGGAGGACAAGGAGACCTGGTGGTGGAATGAAGAAGTACAGGAGAGTATACAAAGAAAAAGGTTGGTGAAAAAGAAGTGGGATTGTCAGAGAGATGAAGAAAGCAGACAAGAGTATAAGGAGATGAGGTGCATGGCAAAGAGAGAGGTGGCGAAGGCTAAGGATAAGGCGTATGAAGAGTTGTATGAAAGGTTGGATACTAAGGAGGGAGAAAAGGACCTGTACCGATTGACTAGACAGAGGGACTGAGCTAGGAAAGATGTGCAGCAGGTAAGGGTGATAAAGGATAATGAGGGAAATGTACTCACAAGCAAGGAGAGTGTGTTGAGCAGATGGAAAGAGTACTTTGAGGGGCTGATGAATGAAGAGAATGAGAGGGAGAGAAGGTTGGGTAATGTGCGAATGGTGAATCAGGAAGTGCAATGGATTAGCAAGGAGGAAGTAAGGATAGCTATGAAGAGGATGAAGAATGGAAAGGCTGTTGGTCCAGATGACATACCTGTGGAAGCAAGCATGGAGGTGCTTAGGTGAAATGGCAGTGGAGTTTTTAATTAGATTGTTTAATGAAATCTTGGAAAGTGAGAGGATGCCTGAGGAATGGAGAAAAAGTGCTTTGGTACTGATTTTTAAGAATAAGGGTGATGTGCAGAGCTGTAGCAACTACAGAGGGATTAAATTGATCAGTCACAGCATGAAGTTATGGGAAAGAGTAGTGGAAGCTAGGTTAAGAAGGGATGTGATGATTAGTGATCAGCAGTATGGTTTCATGCCAGAAAAGAGCACTCCAGATGCAATGTTTGCTCTGAGAGTGTTGATGGAGAAGTACAGAGGAGGTCAGAAGGAGTTGGATTGTGCTTAGAGAAAGCATATGACAGGGTGCCTAGAGAGAAGTTGTGGTATTGTATGAGGAAGTCGGGAGTGTCAGAGAAGTATGTAAGAGTGGTACATGATATGTATGAGGGTAGTGTGACAAGGGTGAGGTCTGTAGTGGGAGTGAACAAGGTGGAGGTGGGATTACATGAAGGATCAACTCTGAACCCTTTCTTATTTGCAATGGTGATGGACAGGTTGACAGACAAGTTCAGACAGGAGTCCCAGTGGACTATGATGTTTGAAGATGACATTGTGATCTGCAGTGAAAGTAGGGAACAGGTAGAGGAGACCCTGGAGAGGTGGAGATATGCTCTAGAGAGAAGAGGAATGAAGGTCAGCAGGACTAAGACAGAATATGTGTGTGTGAATGAGAGGGAGGATAGATGAATGGTGAGGATGCAGGGAGTAGAGGTGGCAAAGGTGGATGAGTTTAAATACTTTGGATCAACAGTTCAGAGTAATGGTGAGTGTGGAAGAGAGGTGAAGAAGAGAGTAGAGGCAGGATGGAGTGGGTGGAGAAGAGTGTCAGGAGTGATTTGTGTCAGACGAGTACCAGCAAGAGTGAAAGGGAAGGTCTACAAGAGGGTAGTGAGACCAGCTATGTTATATGGGTTGGAGACCGTGGCATTGACAAAAAGGCAGGAGTCAGAGCTTGACGTGGTAGAGATGAAGATGTTAAGATTTGCACTGGGTGTGACCAGGATGGACAGGATTAGGAATAAGTATATTAAAGGGTCAGCCCAGGTTGGAAGGTTTGGAGACAAAGCCAGAGAGGAAAGATTACGTTGGTTTGGACCTGTGCTGAGGAGGGATGCATAGTATATTGGGAAAAAGATGCTAAGGATGAAGCTGCCAGGTAACAGGAAAAGAGGAAGGCCTAAGATAAGGTTTCTGGATGTGTTGAGAAAGGACATGCAGGTGGTTGGTGTGACAGAGCAAGATGCAGAGGACAGGAAGAAATGGAAACAGTTGATCCACTGTGGCGACCCCTAACAGGAGCAGCCAAAAGAAGAAGAAGAAGGTTGTTAACGTGGGGGGTGGTAAATTACAATAATACAACATGCTCTTTTTACAGTATAGCTTTAAAAGTGTTATGAGTATTTTGCTGAGTGAAATTTGGGGATGAAGTTGGAATAGGAGGAGAGTTGATAGGAGCTGAGGTAAGGTAGCGCAACTCCTTCACCTTTTTTGTTGGGTTGGTCTGTCCACATAATTTGATAGCTTGGAGATACTATTTTTGTGTCTTTCCTATTGGATTTAAGCCATGTTTTAGTGATGGCTAAGAAATCTATGGAGTAGAGTGATATCCAGGCATGTAGCTCTGTAATTTCTTTACAAATACTACAAAGTTTAATGTTATCAAACTTAGTTTTTTGGCTGGACTTGTGCTTGATGGAGTGGGAGACTGGTATGTCTGTAAATGGGAATTGGATTAGGTGGAAAATTAAGTAAAAGATGCATTAGAGAAGGGATTGCTTATAAATAAAGGAGGGGAGTTATCTGGATGTTAAAATTTGGCGTAATTCTTAAGGGTGAGTATGAGCAGATGTTTTGTTGTGAGGAAGTGTGTGATCACAATGAAGTATTCTGTATTTACGACAGTACTAGAGAGATTGAAGAGGCTTGGAGACATACTAGAATAGTTATTATAATTGCCTAGGTTAGGGTGGCTGCGGTAGTGCAGCAGTTAGCATTGCCACCTCACAGCAAGGGTTTCTTCAGTTCGATCCTTGGCTGGGGTGCCTTCTTTGTGGAGTCTGCATGTCTTCCCTGTGGTCGCGTGGGTTTACTCGGAGTGCTTCTGTTTCCTCCCACATCCCAAAGACATGCTGTAGGTGGATTGGGCACTTTAAATTGGCCCTAGGTGTGAATGCGTGCATGTGTGTGCCTTCTGCGGTAGGTTGAGCACTGGGCTGGCAACTCGACACTGTAAAACTCCACTGCCAATCATGAGCAGACAGGTGATCCGCTGTGGTGACCCCTAACCGGGAAAAGCCAGTAGAAGAAGAATTATAATTGCCTAGGTTAAGTAGGAGGCTGAAGGTTATGGTTCTGGGTTTGTACTTTAAGGAAAATTACAGTAGGTTTAGTGGGAGGTCAGTACTAGAATAAGAGAGAATAATATAAGGAGCAGCATTTTGTATACAAGAGTTGCAGATCAGGGAGAGAGATTGTAGATGGCTAGAGTTCAGCTCAAAGTCTTTTAGATGGAAAAGTAGATGGAGAGGTGAAGGACTGGGATGGAGTAAAAAGACAGTGGTTGTCTGGGATATACAGAAAGAGGCTGTGATGGTTAAGAGACAGGTAATTTAATGTGGAGAGGAGTTTTAACTAAATTGCCATTGAGTGGCTAAATTGCATAGAGTTTGGCTAGAGGCTGAGATAATTAAGAGATTAGGTAATTATATTGTGAGGGAGGAGATTTAAACTATCCTGATGTTGAGTGGTAAAATCTGTTAGGGTGTGGGGCATGGTGCTGAATAAATGTACAGTAAGGAGGGGTAGGCGAGATTGGGGGTTAGGGTATGGAAGTTGTGTGAGCACAAGTGAAGTGAGGGTGAATGGAATTGGATCCATCAACTCAGAATGTTTGTATTATACTCATAGCAGGCTAGAACTTCAACCCTGCTATTATACACAGCTATAAGGATATAAAAGATATAAAAATCCAAAGCAAAGCAGATTTAAGGGGTTTAGTCCTTAACAGTAGTGTGTCATATTCTTAGCTAGAGTTTGTTCCTTTGAGTTAATGAGGTTGAACTTTTCCTTTGAGTGTAATAAGGAAAGCAGAGGGTGGGGTGGAGCTTAATGATCAAATGGTGGCTGATAAAGAGTGTGGTACTTAACAGTATAGTATAATATTGTTAGCCATAGGTTGTTCCTTTGAGTTAAGGATGTTTGAACTATCCCTTTGAATGTGATGGAGAAGGCAGAGTGGGTGAGGGAAAAAAAACTGAAGGATCAAATGGCAGCTACTAAAATTATGTTTAACAAATACAGACTGTTATTTTTATGCTTCATTAGGATAAATCCTAAGTTATAGATTTATACACAACCTTTGGACAGGCTATTATGGGATATTAGGTAGGGTAATGCTGACTATGTCTTCTGTATGTGTGCACACTATTTACATTTAAAAAGACACACATACAATTGTGTACATAGTAATAGTGAGCAGGCATCTATTTTAGCAGCAGCATACTGTGTCAGATAGTGTAAGCTGTTCTTGCCTAGTTTCTGTCTGGAAATCCCTGTGGTCTTGCAGTTAGTTAGCAGGTGTGTGCTGAGTTCAAAGATGTAGTTATGTAGATATGGAACAATGAAACCAGGCTTGAGTTCAGAAACAAAGGTGCTGTCATGGCAAGGTTTTGCCAGATAGTGTAGGCTGTCCTTGCCTAGTTTCTGTCAGGAAATCACTGACGTCTTGCAGTTAGTTAGCAGGTGTGTACTGAGTTGAAAGATTAAGTTATGTAGGTCTGGAACAGTGAAACCAGGGAAGAGTTCAGAAACAGAGGTGCTGCAAAGGTAAGGTCTAGTTTTTGTCAGGAAATCCATATGGTCTTGAAGCTACTTAGCATGGATGATGTGGTTTCTTCATATGCTTCTGTTCCATTACTTAATTTTTCCATATCTTGTTTTGCACCTCTCTGCTCATTAAAGGATTTATCTCTTCACCTTCTCTCTATCTACACATTCTGCTTCCACACCTTTCTCAACTCTTCTTCAAACAGCTCTACTGCAAGCTTCCATTCCCATCTTCTTTATAACCTTGTATAGTTGTTTCACTTGTTCGTCATACCGTTGAACATACGTAGAACTCAGTTTCATCTATCCATATGTATTTGTTAACCAAAAATATTTATTTAATCTTAGTATCATCCATCCAGCATTTGCACTATTTAACATAGTAGCACCTTGTATCTAGATGACCCTGCCACAGTCTCCAAGTTTTTACATCTCCTTGTCAACAAAACAGCTGCATACAATCTAAATACATTTTCTCATACCTGTTTTGCTCTGTCCAAATGTGATTTTTCTTAAATTTTTCATAATAAAATATTTAATTTCTATTCAGAATTCTGCTTTGACAGAAGTGCTATCTTTTTGCTCTATAACTACCAGCTCTGCTCTTGTAATCTTTCATTAAAATACTTGCTCTTTCATTGTTGTACACCAACTTTTTTTGATAAAAATTAAAATTATCTGCCCATACTGTACATGCAATAACCTTCCAATAGTGTTCACATTAATTGTGTCTCTCTTACATCTAGAGATTATCTAGAGTTGGTGTTTGCATATTAATCTCACTTGCTTTCTTCTCCCATTAAAGCTCTTCCCAAAAGTATAATTATGTTTCCCTTAAGTTTCAGTTGTGCCTCATTACTAATTAACACACTCTTCTGTGCCTGTTGACCAAATCCCTTTGCCATCCCATAATATTTCAGCTTTTTTCCCTTCAAAATCAGTAGCATATCATGTATTTTACAAAATATATTCATGTGCTTTTTTTCTTGTTATCCAGTGCAGTAATACTCCTAGGCCAACTAGCAATATCCATTGTGCATTAAATTTGTATTTTTTTTACTTTACAAACAGAAAAAAGCAGTAAAATTTTAAACCTCAAACATTTCATCCCATATTCATACACAACTGTTTTGACTTGTTGAACAAGTTAAGTAGACATACCATCAATTATATATATCCATCACTGCTTTCAGTATTCCCATTATTGTTTTTCCTTTGCATGACTATCTTGCAGTTTTTGAATACCTACATACTGACTTCATTTTGAATACTTACCCATTACATACAGTATTGATTTCCATTCTGAATACTTACCACATTACATACAGTATTAAATTCCATATATTGTATTGAAGGCACTTCCTCCATTCAATCATCTCATTAATTACCTTCTTTTTGCATTGCATATAATCAGCATCACAAGAACTTTTCTATGACCTCAGTTGTCCACACATCTTTCTGTTATACCACAAGCAGATGTGTTGGAGATGGGATGCGAAAGAGAAGTGTACTTGTGAACATGTTTTCTTGGAATGTAACAAGTAGTTTGATTTTAACAATTCACTAAAGGGTACTTTGTCAGATATGTTGGGGGCAAATAATTTTAACTAAGGAAATTATCTTTTTAGAGTTGGGATATAGAAACTGATTTGCTTAGACATAGTAAGGCCCTTCTAAGTTTAATTCTGTTAGATGCCAAAAAATAAATTGCTAGCAAATGGAAATCAAAAACTAAACCAACTGTAACAGAATTGTTGGATGTTGTTAAAGAGATAAATGTGTAGGAGATGGGATTTAAAAAGTAACAGAAGGACAAACTACAAAGAAGTAAAAGAAATGTGTGGAACAATATATGCAGAATAATTATCAGAAGGAGGAGGACTGGAATTTCAGACAAGGCAGTTCTTGAGCAATCTAAGTAAAGTTAAATTGAATAATACATTTTACAGAATAAGCCATATTTGTATAATGCACAAAAAGGCAAATCTATGTAATGGCTTGTTTGCTTTTTTATAACTGTATGTGTACCCATGTCACTACGTATTATGTGAGATAAATAATGGCGTATGAAAATATTACTTTGGTAATAATCAATAAAGTTTTCTTACTACAAAAAGTACTATCTAGATATTTAATTTAATTGAAAAATTAAGTTCTAAATCATAGGTCAAACAGAGGGAGGACATCCCTTAAAATAAAGAAAGGTGGATTTACTCTGGCAAAGCTAATAGTTAAAGACATGCAAAAATCTTAAAATGACATGAAGATTCTTTGGAGGCTCATTATAAGGGGACTGAAGTAAAAATTACTATAATCAGTAAAGGTTGTAAACACATGAATTCCATTTGCTGTACAACAACAAAGTGTCAATATTTCTTTTAGATAAACTGAGATTATACACAAATTAATGACAACAGATGCACTTTTCTTTATTCATTTTAAATAAAGACCGAATGAGATTGAGTACAATCATTGAAAAGAATATTGATGACATTTATAACTGGGTTTAGAAAACTTATTTCCACCACTATTACAAGAAACATGAAGCAGACTGTTGAAAGCTTTGATAGTGCTCATTACAGAGCACATATAGAGTTTTTGTGAAAGTGTTGAAGAAGTTAAAAGAATCAAAAAATAATGTCTGATTGGTCAAGTAAATAAATTAAAAACAAACAAAAAAAAAAAAAACCAAGAGGATATGATGGCATGCTATATGGAAGAGTATTTTGAATTCTTTTAGCAGGCATTGTAGCATATATTTTTAAATCTATATTTATTAAGACACTTGGATTATATTTATACGAGTAAAAAGATCCACATTGAGTTTAAATAAAATACTTGTTTTAGATCTATTAGGAAGATATCAGAATTATTAGTAGCATACATATAACTAAAGAGGCCTAACATGCTTTTTTCTATTTTTACTAGAAAATATCTTGGCAGTTTAAGCTTAGAACCCAAGGATAAGCTATTTGTGGGATTTTTGTGCATTTAGACCATGATTCATTTTATTCTACTTAAAGCCTCTAGGAAAAATGCAATATAACTATTTAGAAATCTGAGGAAAATGAATCAGTTTTAGAGAATACATAATATCACTTCTTGAACTACAGTTCAACAGCTAGAATAAAGTTATTGAAAACTGAAAACAAGTTCCTGAAACATTTTTACAGTGATGTTAGTATTAAACTTTAGTAAGGAAATCTCTCTATTACATCTTTGAGGTTAAAGAAAATTTTATGAAAAGATAGAAGAGACAAGTTCATTCAGAATATTTTGCAAATTTCATAGACAAAGACCAAAAAAGTTATGAATTTAGAATAGTATTGAGCTTTGTCCTTAATGCCATTAGTTGATTTTTTTTCCACTTCCTCAGTTTTTGAGGGATGAAGGAACTTCTCAAATGGAAATACTTAAATATTTAACTTCCTTTTAAGGAGTCATTGATTTGAGACATTTTGCTTTTCAAGTAACATGGCTTTGTTAATCAAAAGACCCGCCATTTTAGTTTTACAAGCTTCTCACTAAGTATGTTTCTTTAAGCATTGTGAGTCAAACTTCTCAAGTTATCTTTCCACATTTTTCTAGGATGGCTATATTGAAAGGCTGAAGTAATAACATTGGGTTTAAAATCAAATTCCATTTTTTAAAGAGGAAATGACATTTTTAGGATGTAAAATTAATTTATTTCAGAATTATCTAACAATAATAATAATAATAATAATATTTAATAGAACAATAATGTATTGAGACAATGGACTTGGAAACTCAAAAAAATATCTATATATGGCCAAGGCTTGTACTGGACTTAAATGCTGGTAAGGATAGACAGTGCAGAAAAGTATCTTTTTTTTTTTTTTTCTGTCTCTTACATCTATTAACTGACCTCCTATAATTCATACTACCCTTTTCATTTCTCACTATCTTTGTTTTTCCCCCTCTCCTATACCTACTGCCTCTTCCTTGCCTCACTATGTTCAGAAAACCTATACCTAACAGCAACTGTAACTTATCGTTTCCTTTCTCTTTACATCAATTCTGCCTCTTACCTATCTCTAACCTCTTAATATCTTTTACATTACTAACCTGCCTGTTTTAACACTATATTAACTACTTTTATGCTTTCAGCCAATACCTTTTTGTTGTTATTACTAGCTTCTATGGATATTGTTTTAACTGTAAATTGTTGTTGATACTGAAGCATCTCTCCTCAGCCCGATTGAATTTTGATTGTCATCTAGTCAGATTTGTATATGAAAAAGGACTTCATTTGTATTTTGCCATATTATACTATATTAGTTTTAGTTGTATTTGTATAGCTAGACTATTAGTTACTTCATATATTGTAGTGTATTAGTCTGATAGTGGAGCTTTTCTCCTCGGGCCTCTGCTGAAAATGGACATGTATCCAGCCAGACTAGCCCGGTTAACAAATGTAAAATAAATAAATAAAATAAATAAATAAAATAAATAAATCTACTAGCTCAAAAGAATCCACATAGCCTACTAAAGAGGCTATGAGGGTAAAGTTAGTAGAATATAGATAGCCTTTCAAGTTATTTATCTAACACTATATTCTACTTACCAGCAGTTATCAGAAATTGATTTTAAATGTATCTATTAATTCAATACATAAGTAAAAAAAAAAAAAAAAAAAAAAAAACAAGGGCTAGCCAGTGATATGGGGAGTATATGCAAAGTAACAACACTGGTTTACCATACCTGGGATATTTAAAACTAATTATAATATGACTGACCCTAAAAATCAGACCCTTAAAGTCCTGTATCACAACTGAAGAATTACAGACTCCTTGAGCAGAATGAAGTACGGTGCAGCTCGAACAAGAAAAACTTTAATGCATAAAATATACGTAGATTTTACATGAATTGAAGCATAAATAATCCGTAGGGTTAAGCGCTTTCATCTGTTGTCACACAGACTTCCTCAGAACCTACTATTACAACTTTACAATAGTTTATATATCCAATTTGGCGCCAAAAACTAATTGAAAGCCTTAAAGATACATTCTTTACATTTCTGTATTCCACGCTGTAACTTCTAATTCATAGATATAATTACTTCCTAAAAATATATATATCTACTTCTAAAATATATATGCTTGTAAATTAATTATGCATGCTTATTAATTAATTTAACTAGGTTTAAATATATTGTTAAGTGCCTACATTTGATGCAATTAGTAAATACATTTTTTAAAAATACATTTTATGAATTGATGAATACATTTTTTAAAAATACATAATAAAATACATATTTGATAATTTAAAATAAATAAATAAATAAATGAATAGGGTAAAATGCATTGTGTTGAACTAAAATGCATTGTATGTACATGATGAATATAAACTATAAATTATTCAAAAATGTAATGTATATACAGAATTGATATAGCATAATTAATAATGACTAAACATGATAAAATAGCAACCATTTTGATACACCACTGTAACATCCCTGTATCAAAGTGTACATGATTTATTCTAAAATAAGAAAAGGTTTTAAACTGATGCTATCATTAATGCCTGGAAATCTTGTGGCATCAGTGAATATCTGCCACTTGCTTTCCATCAAGGCTAAAAAGACTTTCCAATTACCCCCTCTTACACTACTGTCAATTTGTTCAATAATAGAGAATTTAAATGTATGTTGATATCCTCTACTGAATATATGTTTATATGAAGCATTCTTCATATCTTGTTTCTGAATCTTATAATAGTGTTCATATATTCGTTTTTTTAATTTTCCTCTCGGTCTTTCCTATATAAAATGCTGGGCAGGCATCGCATTTAGCAAGATATACTACTTGTTTGGTGTTGCAATTTCCTGCCCTGCATTTTATATATGTCTTATTGGTATTCTCTAACTTGATGCATACTGCTTCATTAATGTATCTGCATTGACTGCAAGAACCACATTTTGAAGTTCCTTTTGTTGTTTTCTTATATTTCTCAGTGTGTATTGTCCTCTCCAATAACTTTTTAATATTCGGAGCCATTTTAAATACACATTTGGGTTGTTTACCTAAAATCATGGCTACACTTTCTGTTATTGTTATCAAATCCCAATGTCTATTCAATATTTCCTTTATATAATTGGCAAAAGGAGTAAACATTATCACACACACTCTATTAAATGCTTCTGTGGTGTCACTCATACCTTTATTCTTATCACTTACACTTGATATACCTAGAAGAGGTAGAAACTTGATACCCCACTGCCGTTTAACATATCCAACGACGTCTTTTAACATGGGGATAGGGTAACCCCTACTACTAAACATGTTAAATATTGTTTCTAATTCATCTTCCATTATAACTTTGCTTGATGACATGCGTGCTGCTCTAACACACTGTCCTTTTACCACATTTTTGAATATATATGGTGGGTGACTGCTGCTATACTCTATGTAATCATTTGAAAATGTGGTTTTTCTATGTATTTTAGATTCAAAACCATTTCTAGTATGGCTTATATAAGTGTCTAAATATGCTATACCTTCTTTGTTAATGTTATATGTGAATTTCAAAAAATCAGTCGTCCCATAAATATAATTGGTGAATGAAATAATTTCATCATGCGTGCCATTCCATAGGATAAATAAATCATCTAGATATCTAACATATAAGACTATGTGATGGTAAAATTCATTTTGAAACACATATTTTGACTCCCAATCTAACATTACAAGATTTGCAAAAATGGGGGCACAAGAGGCGCCCATAGCCACCCCTCTACTCTGCCTAAAAAACTCCCCTTGAAATTGAATATAATTGTGGTCTAAAACTAAGCTCATCATATCCACAATTAAGCTGATTTTATCCCATGACAGTTTTGAGAATTTCCTCAAACTGTTACTAAAAAATTCCAAGCCACATTATTTTGGTATACATGAGAATAAGTCAATGACATTGATTGTCACAAAAAACAATCGACCATTCCATATATCCTACGTAAGTTTACTTAAAAAATTCCAAGAGTCCTTTATTAGATGAGGAATATTGTCATATACATGTTTTGTCCATCTATCAATTGTTACACCCAAGTTATATGTCTTAGACTTGGACCCCGATATAATAGGTCTAAAAGGAGGGTTATCCATACATTTATGTACCTTGGGGATACCTATTATATTAGCCACTATAGGAAATTCGACCTTAATAAAATTATAGATCTCATTTGTAATTCTGTTTTCTATCAGATACTCTTCAATGACCAAATCAATTCTTTTGTGACCTATATTAACTTGATTTAAAGAAATGGCTTCATAATTTCCTGATAGGTGTAGTATATTATGTATCTCCGCATTGTAATCAAAACTGTTATAAATAACAATGCCCCCTCCCTTATCTGGCTTCATAATTCTGAGCTCTTTATTTTCCATAAATGATTCCAGACATCTCCGTTCATTTTTAGTTAAATTGTCCTCTATTATATTATTATAGGTATCTCCTGTCTTTATATTGTTGTATAACCAATAGATGTCCTTACATACCATTTTTTCATAGTTGGCAACTTGTGCATTTGCAACTGGAATGTATGAACTTTTCCTCTTTAACTTATTATATATCATATATTCTGTATTTTCAACATTTTGTCCAAATTGCAATGCTAAATTCAGCCTTCTACAATACATTTTTATTTCTTTAATCATATCAACTAAGTTAAGCCCAGTTGTGGGTATATATTTCACCCCTTTACTGAATAAGGTGAAAAATTCTTGACCAACTGCATATTCAGTATAATTATATACATTAAAACCATTATATGTGTATAAGGTAAAATTGCCTTTACTTTCTACTATTTTTATTTTATCCTCCACTACTAATATATTCTCTGGAATCTCAAGTTCTTTTGAGCTAATGTCTATACTGATATGTGCATTGTTTCCTTCATTCAAATGCTCAGTGTTAACTTGATGAACATCAGGTGTTTGACTTAACATTCCATTCTGTATTGCTGTTTCGGGGCTGGGTAAAATCTGCCCCCTTGAAAATTTTCCTCCCCTTCATTATTCCTATATCTACTTCTACTATTGTAAGGCCTTTCCTTCTCATTAGCTATTCTATCATGTGGCCATATATACGCTCTGTTATTCTTATATTATTCTACATCTCGTTGTATCTTCCTTTGCTTCCTATTGTGAATGTTCATGGCTTTATTTTCCGCTGCTTGAAATTGTTTCAAATAAAAATCTCTCCACTGTTCAAAAGCAATGTCTTGTACTATGTCATCATTCAAATTATCTATTTCTTTTAATAAAATAGATAATTTTTCATCATTGTATTTAATTAATAGTTTCATATATGTATACCCAAATTCATCAAACATTTTGTTAAATGCATATATACTATCACCATTATACTCGATTCCCAAAGGTAATTTAAAAAACTTAAGTCCCTTGGGTACAATATGCATAGCTAGACATTTAGCTAAATAAGCATTGTCAATTTTTATGCATTTGATGTTAAACAGCTTTTTACCTAACATTTGTATTTTTCCTTTAACAGGCTCAACAGAAGTAAGCGAGCGTTTCCTTTTGTTATCCACACTGCAATATCCATTCACATTAACAAAATCATACTCGTGACTTAAAAAATTGTCAATAACTTCATAATTCTGCTTAGTACTGACATATTATGTCCCATATTGATTTGTCCTCTAGCAACAGTTGTTTTATAATGATTAAAGGGACTAGAAATGGTTTTATTGCTGACAGTACCTTTATGAAGTTCAGTTTGATTTTTCGTGATTGCCGAGTACATTTTAACTGGTTGTCTGTGTTTAGGTCTCGCTCCCAAACGTTGGGCTTCATCTTTCGAATGGAATAAGCTAAAATCAAAAGTAAATTCAGCTTCAGGCGATGTAATGTTCTCCGTTTGTTTGTTAATGAGTTCCAACGAGTCATTTACGGACTGATTCCCTTCATTCAGTTCACAATATTGCCCATTCGGTATTTCCACCTGAGTACTGGTGTTAATACCAGTACAAGCATTGCTGCATTTGGCTATAGATGTACTTTCCGTAACTGCCGCAGGAACCGAATTGGCAGTTAAACGGCTCACTAATTCAACAAGTCTGGTAATCTCCACTTGAAGTGAAGTTAAATCTGAACATAAAGAACAGTATTCTTCCTTGTTCAATGAAGCTTGCATCTCGTCTGGAGTACCTGCCATCAAGAAACCACTGCCACGAACAAACAAACTACCGTAGAATACACCAACTGAAGAATTACAGACTCCTTGAGCAGAATGAAGTACGGTGCAGCTCGAACAAGAAAAACTTTAATGCATAAAATATACGTAGATTTTACATGAATTGAAGCATTCAATCTTCAGTTGGTGTATTCTGCTGTATCACAACTGCTCTTTCATCAGTATGACCTCAGGATATAATAGTTTTGATCCACTTTTTATTTTTATTAAGGCTTAGATTTTGATTTTGAGCAAGGAGTAAAGCAAAATTTGCATCAGATTTATAGCACAGATAACACAGATTAATTCATTTATGAGGAGTTTTGAAAACATTCAAATTCCATGGTTTAAAATGATAACATAGTAAATGAATTTTATTGATTATATTGTAAAACTGAGCGTTAAATAAATATAATGACTGTAAACACGTGTTACAGAATGAAAAAAAAAAATGACAGGAATTTAAAAAAGGTTACCTAACATTAATTGCAATTACATTTATGAAGTGATTTCCCAGTCCTTCCTGTGCTTAGCCCCCAACTCCCATATCAGAAAAAGTACACTTCAAACAACATATTGTTAACAAAAAAAAACTAGAGATGTTAAAAAATCTAATAACAGGAGTTTACAAGAATATCTATATACAATATAAGTATAGATCAATCATTCACAAAATCTTTGATTCTTCCAGTAAAATCAGTGAAGTCACATTACGAAAAAAGAGATATGTAAGGTTTTATAGGCCCTAATATATATGTATATATATATATATATATATATATATATATATATATATATATATATATATATATATATTTTTTTTTTTTTTTCCCCTCTGTTTGTTTGTGTTTGTAAAGGCTCTATAAATTAGAACACTGTGGACCTAGGAAGCATCATACATTTATACTGGACATTTAACAGCAGCTACCAGTAATGACTCAGACTGCAGAACAAGAAATAACTGTTATTAGAAGATTAACAAAGGCTTTATTATAACACCTTAAAAAGACAAAACTTAAAAAAAATGCCTGCTAAGAAATAGACTGACAGTTTTCTAACAATTAAATGTAATAGCTGAAGTACTTAAAACAACAAGCTATGGATTATATCTTACTTTAGTAAAACCATCTAGGACCTTAGCTTATTAGCATCTGATGGAAGTTACAAAAACGATAATAGAATGCATTTAAATAATAACATTGTGAATGGAAACACCTCCTATCTAATTAAAATGCAGCCAGTGAAATTGCTCATCAGATCTGTCATTATTTGATGGCTGCTTGCCAGTTTTACTCTTTGTTTATCCCACGTGGATAGAATGTATCTTTCACATGTTCAAACTGTCCTGTGTGAGATGAAAGTGCTTAACTCTGATTCAATTTTTTAAAGGAAGGTTTTTCATTTAATTTGCATTCTTTGAACTAGTTATGGGTTTGCAGTCATTAAGAGGTATATGGTTGTTTGTAATAATCTACTATATCTGCTTTAATTCCATTATATTCAGCACTTTAACATTTCAAAAATGTAAAGCTCCACAGTTATGTCCAGCTGTGCTCTTAATATTTCTGCAATATTCTTTCAACTTTATGGAGAAATATATTTTTATTTCTCATAAATTCATAACAGAGAATTTATTATACTAATCAGTCTGAACATTTGCTTACTCCATGATAAGATACACAGAAATGGAGGATACATTAAAATAATATAAACCAATTTTTACTTGTAGTAAAGTTAATACCACATAAGACCAATGACTGGACTGACTGGTGTCAGAACCATGGCCATAATCTCAATGCCAAAAAATGTGTTGTCATCCCCTTTGGGAAAAACCTTTTTCCCATGAATTGCCACATCGATGGTAGTCCAATGAACACAGAAGATGTTATAAGAGATCTGGGAACAAAAGTTGACAGCAACCTCTCATTTGACCACCACATTGCCACTGTGGTCAAAAAGTCCTTCAATGTGGCACATCTCATTACTAAGGGTTTTGGATCCAGGAAGAAAGAGGTCATTGTCTCCCTCTACTCTTCCCTCATTAGGCCAATCATTGAGGACAATGCCCTATTTGGCATGTACCTCACTAAACACCTGCAACAACTGGAGAGGCGGTAAAAGTACCTCACAAAGAGGATCCTAGGCCTTAAACATATGTCCTATATGGACAGACTAAAAAAAATCCAACTATTCTCTGTCTCATATTGCCTACTTAGAGGCAATCTCTGCTTGACTTACAAAGCCATGTCTGACCCAGCTCTGTTAGAAATCCTACATCTAAAGAAATCCCAATCCCTCCACACCACATACTCCCGAGACCTCAACCTCATTACCATAATCAACAGAACATGCTGGAGGGACAGGTTCATAACCCAAAGACTTTCCATGCTATGGAATAGACTTCCCATAAAATGGAATTTGTGGGAACAGTACATGCAGAATAATGTTCAGGAGAAGGAATGAGGTTTAAGTGAGACAGGAACTGAACATTTATGTAATGTCAGTTGTTATAAAAAATAAAACATATAGTTAGAGTATCATTTGAGTAAATGAAAAACATTGATATGGTTTGTTTTCTTTTCTATGAATTTATGCATGCCTTTGTATCAAGTGATAAGAAAAGGTGTTCAAAAATATTCAAGCCCCAAAAGGGTTCTTTAGGGAATATACCGTGGATATGAACTACCGAATATTGAATACTGCCCCCTTTTGAATATGATGGTGTCATTCTTCCTGGCAACATTTGTTTTAATTTACTATCTTGGAACAACACGGGCCAGAATTTTTTCATAATTTTAAACAATTCCTCTAAACATATTACATTGGGAGAAACAGTTGGCATAATTGTTAAGGGGCATCACCTCAAAAGCAAAAAGTATAGGGTTTGAGGCTGACCTCCAGATGCCTGTAATGAGTTTGCTTGTTCTCTCTGTAGGTTTCCTCCCAAATAACATGTTGAGTGTTTTAACCTCAAAGTCACCAAAACATTGAATGGAATCATGAGTGATAGCATAGACTGTAGGTTGTGCCAATTAGGGAAGATTTGTGTAGACCAACCACTTTAAAACTCCAAAAATCCAAGATACAAAAAAATGAGAAATTAAAACAAAAACAACTGGCAACTTCACTGAAGACTAAATCCACAAAGTTTAATGAAGCACTTTCCATACAGATACTTTGAACTTCATCAGATAATAACATTTACAAAAATCAAGTTTAAATAGTCATGTTTAACCATGATTAAAATCAGCTGGTCTCTCCATCTTAAAATTTAAAGGAACAGTAAAATCGAGCGTAGAATGAAAGACCGCATATATGAACATATATATATTGTATTAATAAACACAAACTGGACAATGCTTTAGCAAAGAATAGAGAACATTATCCAGAACGTGCATTTAAATTCTGGGTACTTGATCAAGTGGACAGTAATCCAAGAGGGGGTCCATTCACCTTATTATTAGAAAAGTTGGAATTGCTCTGGCAAATTTGTCTCAATGCTTATAACTTTCCAGGACTGAATGACATGTGTTCTATCACATGCTGTTTAAAACTGAAAAGCTTAATGAGATGAAATACTGTAGTAACAACATTATAGAAATTATGTTTTACTTATTAATTTTTTACTTGAAAATGTTTCTAATGTAAGGTTAGATAAATGAGGAGACTCTTTACATTTTTACAGAATTTTCGTATATGATTTTCACCATATTGCTGCTGCGATAAATGTATTAATTTGCTTGTTAAATAAGGCAGTTTTAAAGAACAGGAAAATGCAAATTATGTTCACAATGCTATTTTAACTACTGCTTCATTAAATTTTAAGATGGAGAGACCAGCTGATTTTAATCATGGTTAAACATGAAAAACCAGTAGTGCGACCAGTGATACCAATCGACACACTCCAAGGAGGATGTATAACCAACTGGAGAAATAAACTTCCACGAAGTCAGTCAGCAAAGTAAAAATCACGTAGTTTATTCCACTAGTTAAAATCAGCACAGTGAACAGAAGAATTAATAACAAGTTAAGCGCTTTCCCCTAGGTTCAATCCCAGGCTTCTTCAGAACAAAAATCTAAAAAAACATCGGTGGGCTTAAATACCCCTACCTCCATCATGTGACCTTTCGTAATTGCAATTCTGTGACTTCCCATAAAATAAAATACAATACAGTAAAACAGAAAATGTTCCCTTCTGAAAAACACAGTTCAAACTTTATAATCTTGCATTCATAGCCAATTGTGAAATTAGACACATTTAGATAATCCAAAAAAATAAATGAAACAAATGTTATTGTATATAAAAAAATATATAAAAAAAAAAATATATATATATATATATATATATATATATATATATATATATATATATATATATATACACACATAAACAGTATATGTTGAATATAAAAAGCAAGAAGTGTATAAACCAATAATAGTAGACAAACCTGTATACCTTAATTCATAAAAAGTGTATATGTATAATAAAATATCCCCAAGAATTAATTCATAATTAAAATATGTTGAGAATAGCAAGCACACTTTGTATATGCCTATAATCTTGCAGCTCTCATTCTCAGTACATTACCAATGTTAATATGGTCATTTAAACTGGGGGTCTTCCCTGCATCAAGTTTTAATTGCCAAAACAATTCACGGTATTCCAATTTAGTCTCCCAACATCCACCCCTGGGGTCCACTTCTACCTGTTCTAAGACAAAAAACTTTAAATTCATATTTGGACATCCAAGGGAATGTTTGAAGAAGGCATTCAACTCCTTCCTGGTTCTCACTTCATAAAGATGTTCATAAACCCTTCTACACAATTGTCTTTCTGTCTTGCCGATGTAGAAACTAAAACATAAAGTACACCATCCTAAATATACAACCCTGAACGATTTACAATTAAAATGTCCCTGGGCTTTAAGATGAATCTTTCTAGAGGGAATAAAAATAGAAGGAGTGTCCGCCATATAAGAACATTGGTGGCACATCCCACACTTGAAAGTGCCATTCCTTTTATGTTTGGAAACCTCAAAATTGTCCTTATTCCCCCTTTCCAAATACTCCTTCAAGTTTAAGTCCCTCCTTCTGACAAATTTAGGGAAAGCAGGTATATGTTCTGAAATGTCGTCGTTAATTTTCAGAACATACCAAAATTTATTAATGATTTCTTTGGTTAAATGGGATGTGTCTGAAAATGTGTGGATGAAAGTACCTGGACCAAATTCATTACCTCTACTAATTGCAGTGGTAATGTCTGTACCTTTCCCAATCAGGGGAAGGTATTTCAGGTCCCTGTTGTATAGAACCTCGTCCAACTGTTGATTAATGAAATCCTCAGGGTACTTCCTTTCTAAAAACAACTTTTTAATGTACCTGGTTTCACTAATAAAATCTTCCATTTTACTCGTCATCCTTGAGGCCCTTATAAATTGGCCCTTAACTATTCCCCTTTTTTGATACATAGGGTGACAACTGTCAAAGTGTAAATAGCTGTTGGAAAAAGTTTTCTTCCGGTATAACCTGGACTGAAAACAACTGTTTGTAAAGTCCTTGTATATAGTGGTGTCCAAGTAATTTAATTTATCATCCTCCACATTGATAGTAAACCTTAAGAATGTTGTTGTTTCATTAATATATTCAAAAATGTTATTCAATTCTTCTTTAGTTCCCTTCCAAAGTATACAAATGTCATCTAAAAATCTAACATAGAGTGCTATGTGCCTGTTCCATTCTGTTTCAAAAATAAACTGCTTTTCCCAGTAGTATAAAACACAGTTTGCATATAAAGGGGCACAAGATGCTCCCATAGCCACTCCCTTTTTTTGGTGGTAGTATTCACCATTAAAGAACACATAGTTGTTTTTTAGAACCGTTTCTGTAAATTCAAGAACCAAATTGATGGACTTACTGTCCAGCCCAAACTCGTTAACTAGGATGTTAGAAAACCAATCCAACCCCACAAAATGGGGAATACTGGGAAAAAGTTCAACAACGTCAATGGTGACCATCAATAATTCCCTACAAAACATACTTTTGTTAATCTTTTTTAAATATTCCCATGAATCTTTACAAATGTGTTGAACCGACTCCAAAAAAGGCTTCACAGTAACATCCACAAACACAGCTATGGGTTCAGTGATACCCCCTGCTCCTGCCACTATTGGTCTAAATTTAATGTTTCCAATCCCTTTGTGGGTCTTGGGAATACCAAAAATCGCAGGTATTCTGGGATATCCGACATTCAAAAAATTGTACAATTTCTCGTTGAATGCTCCCTGTAAGAGGTGGTCGTGTAAATAATATTTAATTTTTGCATATCCTATATTGATTTAGTTCTTGGAAACAACCTCATAATGTTCAGTGTCTTGCAAAATGTTGTACATGTAACTCTCATATGCATAATTGTACATTAACACAACACCCCCACCCTTGTCTGGTTTCATAACCCTAACTTTATGAAGTTTCAGAAGGTCTAATATGGCATAATCGTCCACTGAGAAATTATTATATTTACTAACAGTCCTGTTAGTGTTTCCACAAGTTCTAATTTCTTTTTCCACCAGTTCCTCAAAAATTCTCAAAGAAGGGTGAATGGGCGGGTTAAAAATACTTTTTCTAACTAATTCACTGTTTGTTTGTACCTGACCCTTAAATATAATGTTGAAATTTAATTGTCTCAAAAACATTTTTAAATCAATAATCGTGTTAACAGGCCTCCCTACCCGAGAGGGTACGTAATGAAACCCTTTTGTAAAGAGTTCAAAGAAGCATTCAGTAATAGAAAGTTCTGTAAAATTAAAAATGTTAAAATTGTCTAACTTACAAATCACAGATGTCTCGAAGGCTTGTTCGGAATCAGGGGTATGTTCATTGTCCCTACTTTCGTCTTCAACTAATAAACATAAATCATTTAATGAATCCAAGTTCTCCCTGGAAAATAAGTCCCTCTCCCCCTCCCCTCCCACCCCTCCCCTTCCCTCCTCTCTGAAAATAAAAATCCTGGGTAGAACCATTCCTCCCTTTTTCTGCCAGTCTTTCACTTCTTCTAGGACCCTGAGCTTCTTGAAAAAATTCATTAGGTCTATTCGCGTTGAAATTGTCAGCCCCTTCCACAGGGAACACATTGTCATAAAAACTATTCCGTGGTGTAAAATTGGGTAATGGATATGCCCTACCTTCCTGATATTCACGTAAATCCCTCTCCAGCTTCCTAATTTTTCTGTCTAAAATCTTGTTACAATAAACATCCACTTCATTAAACACATTTTCGTATTGATGTCTTTCTTTTTCAATTAAGTGGTCAATGTTTAACTTGTGTTGCAAATCATCTAAATCATTCAACAAATAGTCACTTTTCCCCTCGTACTCTTTAATTAATAGGTTCAAAACCTCAATCCCTGCCCTGTTGAATATTTCCCACAACTGTTGGTGTAGTGGACTGTCTGGTATCACATTATTGGGGTATTTAAAAAAACGTAACCCCTTAGGCACTCTATTAACTTTAACACAATGCTTCAAATAATCAATTTTAAGCTGGTTGGTTTTAAAAGAATGCATCTTATTTTTAAAAGTCTTAAAACAATCTTCAAACTTTGCGTTCAAATTATTGGAGTCAGTACCTTCCAAAAAGTTAAACTTTTTGTTAATCCAAGTCTCAAAATTTGGCGCTGGCCCATAATTTGAGTTGGCTGTCATTGTTCGAGCTCCGTTAATCCTCCCCGACCCTGTAGTTTCTTTAAAAGTGGTAGTAGTATTCCCCTTTCATGTATCAATTCCAGTCATTGTAGAGGAGGAGGCCATGTGTCTATTAACCTCCGATACTTCCGTTAAACTAGATGCGTTGTCTTTGCGTCTAGTAATGGTCTCGTTGTAATGTTGTTGGTTACCAGGGAGACTGGCAACAATTTCTGTGTCCCTGTTGGATAACCAATTATTCAAATCAGTTAACAAAGCAATGACTTTGTTAAATTCATCCTCGTAACAGGAGTGCTGTCCACACAGTCCTTTGCTGCACTGTCTCTAAGTATCGTAGGAATTCCCTTGGAGATGTCGGTACCCTGCTCATCAGCCATATCAAAGAAAACCAAAAAAACATGCAAACAGCAAAAACCAGTAGTGCGACCAGTGATACCATTCAACACACTCCAAGGAGGATGTATAACCAATTGGAGAAATAAACTTCCACGAAGTCAGTCAGCAAAGTAAAAATCATGTAGTTTATTCCACTAGTTAAAATCAGCACAGTGAACAGAAGAATTAATAACAAGTTAAGCGCTTTCCCCTAGGTTCAATCCCAGGCTTCTTCAGAACAAAAATCTAAAAAAACATTGGTGGGCTTAAATACCCCTACCTCCATCATGTGACTTTTTGTAATTGCAATTCTGTGACTTCCCATAAAATAAAATACAATACAGTAAAACATAAAATGTTCCCTTCTGAAAAACACAGTTCAAACTTTGCAATCTTGCATTCATAGCCAATTGTTAAATTAGACACATTTAGATAATCCAAAAAAATAAATGAAACAAATGTTATTGTATATAAAAAATATATAAAAATATATATATACATGTAAACAGTATATGTTGAATATAAAAAGCAAGAAGTGTATAAACCAATAATTGTAGACAAACCTGTATACCTTAATTCATAAAAAGTGTATATGTATAATAAAATATCCCCAAGAATTAATTAATAATTAAAATATGTTGATAATACACTGATCACCCAAAGGCTCCGGCTCTGGATTCAGTCCCCTATAGGTTTCTGAGATGGAATGTTTGCCTGGCTTACAGGGCTCCCTCAGATCCATCCCTGATGGATCTGTTATACATGTGCAAAACAAACAGCACCAAAAACACTGGATCCAGGGATCTGAACTTCACTTGTGGCATAAAGAGAATGTGCTGGAGA
This sequence comes from Protopterus annectens, assembly GCF_019279795.1. NCBI lineage: Eukaryota > Metazoa > Chordata > Ceratodontiformes > Protopteridae > Protopterus > Protopterus annectens. The sequence continues at coordinate 769,738,109 of NC_056734.1, read as the reverse complement.
GATGGATGTGTATCCCAAAGGATCCCCACACTATAGAACTGGCTCCCTATTCATGTAAAACAGAGTTTACCCTTGATCCTACTCAAACATTGACAGTTGGATGGGAAATCATAAATTTACCCTTGATCTGGCCCCCATGTCTCTTATTGGCAGAGTCTGTCAAGAAGAAAAGTATTATCCTAACAAACACCTTCTCCCTACACATCCTGTTACTTGCCTACTAACATGCCCCCATCATTATATTTGTGACTCAAATGATTTGGGGTGCACAGCTAGGCTTGTAAGGGCCCTATTGGTCATTAGCATTGTAACACCCTATGAACTTATGCATTGTTGGTGGAGGTTTGTATAACATAGTCCATTGCTGGACTGCAGACCGAGTATACTTCAGTAAGTCTTGGCTTGATTTGGTATGTTGTGTGATTCCTCAGTGGTTGCTGGAACAGAAAGGGCGAATGCCTTCCAAAACCTAAGGCAGGGTGGAGCTACAGTTAAAGAAAACTAAGGCAAAAGGGTACTGAAGAAAACAGGAGAGTTACAAAAAAAAAAAATACAAGGTGAGGAAGAGTGAGTGATTTTGGGAAACTCTGTTATTTCCTTTTGTGGAAAGAAATTGTGCATTTTGTAACATAGATTTTCCTTAGAACAGAATAGTGTTCAATCTCATCAAACTACAGTATTATTATCTTATTTCTTGGGACAATTCTGAATGTAAGACTAGTCTGAGTATGCCTCTTGAAATAGATGATTTTGCAATATGCTGCTCCATATGGGTCTGTTAGAAGAAAAGCCTCTATTTGCTTTTGAGTACAAACCTGTCTATTAATTCTACAGTTTGTGCATGAACCTGATATATATTGGTTAACAGTCTTCTTACCTTTCCCTTCTGGAAAAAAAAACTGAACTACACTGAGGAAACTGGTGTACACCTTGTTGAATTTTATTCAGCAGCCATGCCGGCCATCCTTATTCAGGGATGTTTGTGGGCACTTTGGAGCCATATGTTGGACTATGGGGCCTATGCACATACAGATGCCAGCAGTAATTCCACATATGACATGTATATGCAGTGTCATCTGAAAAGGGTGCTTGTTGACACCTACATCATGTATTTACTACCCTGACCTTCCAGCTCACCTTGCCATGTATACCACATTTATGTGTGTAGTCAGGCTTGCATACTTCAATACAATATGGTTCCTGCTACCCTTCCCTCATAGAATTTGTAGTTGTATAGGGCTGTGTCAGGTGTGACTGTAATATTTCTCATGTGTATTTCCTTTTGATTTCAGACAGTCATATCACAACATGGGAAGCAGAGGAAGTGCAAGCTCTGCCATGTGCAGAATGACTTCCTGCTACAGGCTTTCCATCTCCAAGGTTGTTATAAGATCAGTCATGAACTCCCCAGACTCTGGACTAGGCTGCCCATACATGTCAAGCAGAGCACCTCTTTGGCCCTCTTCAAAAGGAACCTTGATGATTGGATGGGAGAAAGGAAATTCACCCTGGGGATCACGTCAGTCGCCCTGCTAGACAGGGGTCCAGGGAAGTAAATAGTGTGGGAAGAAATAGCCAGGGAATTGTTATGGCTAGGCTTGTATAGGCCCTAGGGCCGATAGCCTAGTACCAACCTATGAACCTATGAACCTATGAAATACCTGACTGGGCTTTCTGTGAGCATGCGTGGTGGGATGTGATTACATGTGTAAATGATGTCAGTGGTCAAAACAGAAAATGCAGTCAATTCAGACAATGGGCCACTGACATGATCAGTGCCACCAAAACTCCAACTGCCTGCTTGACAAAGGACGGAGGGTCACAGTTGGTGGCCTCCTTAAACCACCACTGAGGGAAATGGAGGACTTTCTGGTATTTCTGCTTGGTGGTTCAGAAAGTTCTGGCATCCATCGTGGCGCATTAGATGTTGGTGCAGAGATAAGCAGGCCATCATGCATATCTGCTGGTGATGCCCCAGATAATTATGTCTTAACATGGATGACTATCTGCCACAGTTACTCAATGTGCAGTTTGAACATAACAAACATGACAACTTCCTTTTACAAGAACATCAGGGTTTCAACTTCAGGGCCACATATTGAAGGTATGTTATCTATTATTTTCCTGTTCTGTGTAGTAGTAGTAGTCTTTTCACAGAGTGGCAGCTATTAGCAAAAGTTTTTATTTCAGTTTGGGTGTTGTATTTTGGGTTTTTCACATGTTCTGGTTCAAGTGATGCTGATTCTGGAAGCTGTCTGGCTATCATGAATATGATATCAGCCATATTCTGGTATTGTCAAAGTTCACAGTGTCAGTGGCAGACATGGGCAATGTAGTGGTTATATCTGCACCTCATTCCATGGACACTGCTTATGGGCTTGTGGAACTGACCCCACAAACTCAGGATGCCACCCATGGATAGGAAGATACAGACGCATCTGCCCAGGCAATGATATCATCACCTGCAGCATGATCCTTGTTGATAACTCAAGCTCCACAGAGTAGCAAGATGACATCAAGGGTTGGAGTGCCAGTGGCTGAACACCCCATGAGTATCATCCTTCACCTGAGTTAGATGCTTCAATGGCTACCACTTAGCATTTGTACAGGGTCATAATTCAGGACCAGGCTGACACCAGCACATACATTGAGTTAGTTGGGGTAGTTCATGTTCTGCATTATGACCTGAGGTAATGCCTGGGCCACATGCTCAAAATTATGGACATGTAGTGTATGGATTTTGGCTGACATAGATGCCCCATGTGGCTATACATAACAGGTGATGCATTTCCTGTGATGAGTTCACCTGTATCTCCAGTTGGGAGGGTTGACGAGGAAAGATGAGACCATGGTCAGGGACAAATAATGCCACCACCTCGAGTAGAAAGTGAAAGGGTGCTATGTTGAAACATGGACATACATATTGATGTGCTGTTTATCACAAGTCCTCCTGAAGCATGATCTGTTAGTCACAGTCATGGAGCACTCCATCCTATCATTGTGGAGTGGATTGTGTCTGTGTCCTTTCCAGAAGATGGGACCTCCATGAAAGGAGAAGTTCATGGTCACTGCATACATTGTGAGTTCCCTGGACCTGTCCATCAAATCACAGCACACTGCTGCAGCATCTGTTAAGGATGTGTCAGAGCAGACGCACACATTCAGATATTTGCAGCAGGAACTACCACATACTTGCACAGCAATGGAGACATCACTTTACTCCTCTGCAGTTTATTCAACTTTCCCAGAAATGCTTGGCATAAACAAACATAACATTACTGCTTGAATACACCCCCCAGCACACATAATGCTCTTTGCTGACACTTGCTAGTGTGGCATTCCCTTCTTGTGCATATGATGATAACTGTACCCTGCTCTCAGTATTCTGCTACTTGGGAAGGCAATGTTTAATGCACAATATAACCAGTGTATGAATGTTATAGCACAGCCTTGTTGTAGGTTTGCCTGCATAGTTTTAAATGTTCTTCATAAGGCTTTAATCTTGGCTATAATTATAAGCCACATGCTACTTCTTAACCCATGCCATGACACACCATTCCCATCTCAGTCTGGCATAGACCTGCCATGCAGCTATTTCCTGTACACGCTCCTCAACCAGCACTTTCTCCACTGCTGAGAATTGTGCTGCTTTCTCCTCCTCATGAATGTCTTTGCCCTGCTGTAACTGTTGGTATATAATGATGTTGGGTAACATTTCACAGACTGCAGGATTATACTGCAATATAATCCCAGAGACATCCAGATAGAAGAAATGGGCCTCATTCAAGCCAAACACACATTCTGCAATGACTTATGTCTGTGACAATGCAGTTTTGAAACCATTCTGTGTCATGATTTGGGGTTCTAATAGCTCCAGGGCAGATCTGGCATCACTAGTGAGATGTCTTTTATACTCTCTCCTGTGCATTACAGACCACCTTACAGTTGCTAGAGCTGACTCCTTTATGGCTGATATACATCTGACCCGATCAACAGGTGGGGCCTTTATTGTGAGGACAAAAAAAAAAAAGAAATGATGAAAATAGAACTGTAACACGTGACTTCTACCATTATAATATGACACTAAGCACAGCATCGCTGCAAATACAGTGTTGGCTACTGCACTACTGCCTTGTCATTAACTGACAATTACCATCCCATAGCACCTTGTACTTATTGCAACCACTCATTTTGCCCTAGTCCAGCTACACCTCTGTTCATAGGGTTAGGCTCTCCATGCATCTCATGGGACTGCATAGAAGGACAGCACATCTCAATCAGCATCTGCATGGTGCCTCTGTCAATGTAGTAGTGGTCCACAATTTCTGTATCGTGGAGAGCATGTCATGTTTGATGTGAATGGATAGATTATCACTGCTGAGTGCAATGATGCACAACACCATGGCTACCAGCATCCTCTTGCATATACGGATTTACTAGGGTGGCAGTTACCGCGTACATCTTTGTGTGGTCTGTTACTTATAACTCCATGTGTTAACTGTGACCAACAACTCTTGTGATAGTATCTCTCCATCTGAAATATATTAATTTCAGTCATGTTTTTACCCTCTACTGCGCTCACAACTGCCTACATTTTAATAATAACATTGTTCATTACCATGTAATTATACTGCCGTTCACACTTTATACAAGCTATGAAATCTCTTGGATTTCCACAATCATGCTCACTGTGTCTATAAATTGCTCCCACCGGGTGAGTGGCCACTCACTGTGCACATTTGTCTTACCACTGCATAATAACTGTTCTGAATCCCAGGGTGTGTCTGGCACTGAGTTGTACCACAGGAGCTGTGCTCTTTTATGTTATGAATAAACTGTGGTGTAAGAGAGCGACAAAGCCACAGCCTGTATAAGAGTTAAAATGACATTGAAAACAAACTGCATTCCTACAAATGTTTAGTTTAGACATCTCAATGTTTTCATGCTCACTTATACCTGAAGCAAAGGAAGTCTATTTTTCTTTCAGTGAAAGTTAATATTTAATTTAAAAATTTAAAGACTGTGTTTACTTTGTTCTCCAGTCTTGTACCATAAGGCCTCAAAAAATTGCAATATAAGTCTCGAGATGTGTCTCCCCCCCCACCCACTTTTTATATACAGTGGTGTAGCGAGCATATTTTACACCTGAACAAGACATTTATTTTTTAACACACACCCCTCCCCTGAGGAGACTTTTTTTCCTAACACCTCCTCCTCTATAACAATTGTTTTTAGTAATAATCATGAAATGAAACAAAATAAAGGACAACAAGGGGTAAACTAGGAGCAGTGAACAAATCCCTAAAAGACTCAGCCCTCCTACAGGAAGGCTTGTCCCAAACAAATAACTAGTGTCAGAAACATGGACTAAAGCTAAATGTCAGAAATGCATTATCATCTCCTTTGGAAAGTTGATTGCGAAATTGACAACATACCCCTAAGAGCTGGCCAAGTCGTTTGGGATTTGGTAACTTATGTTGATCAGTTGACGCCAAATTCTATTAGAAACAGATCAGGATGAAGCAAACGTAGGCACATTTTGCGAAATCAGGAACAGTTTCAACTTGGTTTTAGAAATACAGCACCCAGAGATACAGAGAGAGAGAGTGAGAGAGAGAGAGTAAAGATTGCAGCATATTTCATGCAAATGACACTAGTTATGTAAAGGCAAACTATAAGCTAAGCAAACAATGTGAGAGTAAACTGCAGACTAAACATATTAGGCAAATAAAAGAACATTCTGTAAAACTGGAGACAGTGTCCAATGTGTTTCATATGACATTCCAATTTATTTCTAATAAATGCACGCTAGCTGTTAATGTCTGACTTTAAAGTGTGCAAAATGTTATTTCATCAACAACATAGCTAACTACTCCCTCTCAAGAAAAAAAATACTACAGTTTATTTTGCATAGATATGCACTAGCCAGCCCTTAATAGCACACTTTAAGCTGAGCAGATAAAGAGGATGAATTCCCACAGCACATTTAGCCACTCCCACAACCCAAAAAAATTATTTTCAAGCAAATACACACTAACCAACCTTTAAAATAATATGAAAAGGATGATGTTACTGCCATCCCCAAATAAAGCATAAGTATTCAGATTTATTCACACAAATATACCTTAAGGTTGGAATTTAAACCAACCAAGCAAAAAGGACAAGAAGCATTCTTCCACAGCACAGACCCCCCCCCCTACAAAAAAGATAAAAATATTCTAATTTATTAACACAAATATTCACTTGTCGGCCTTAATGGCAGAATTTAAGCTGAGTAAGTGAAAGGGCAAGTTATTTTAACCCACAGCTCAACTAGCTACTACCCATCTCACCAAAACAAAAAAAGGGCAGAAGAGTACAATGAAAAAAACCATAAAGATCTCATTTCAAAATAGTTAAAGAAATGCATGTGCCTGCACACATGCACACACACACACACACACACACACACACACACACACACACACACACACACACACACACACACACACTAGCAAACATAAAATTATTTAAACAAATGCAAACACACACTCTCGTCTAACCACCAACCCCCTCCAAAAATAAGAAAGTCTGGTTATATTCCAAATAAAAAAAAATGATTACCTTCAGTCCAGTGGTCTATAATGCCTGGCGGATTCACTTGTATAAATTAATGCAGTTTGCCAGGTTCAGTTAAACAAAAAACATTTCCACTGCAAAACTCACTACTGCATTAATTTTAAAAATAACTCTGGTTCTCTCCAGTCTTGTCTGTAGTTTTTTCTGAGTTTCCTCCAATTCTGTACCTCTTTTTCATGCATAGACACACATACACATGCAAGAGGAACAAACAAAGCATTTACTCCAGAGCTGCAGCATGGACAAATGGTGCCCTAGGTAGAATAATGGATCTGTACCCCCCATACACAAACAGCATCCCCCCAGTAGCCATTCCAGCTTTCCATTACTTGGCTATTTCTCCCCAGTAATCATAAACCTCTCAGTGTGCATACTACTTTCTTCTTTACTTCTACAATCATTGCAGATATTTTTTATGTAATTTAAAACTTTTGTTTCAAACTGATAGCACAAATACTGATAAACATTTGCTAACAAAAAATACAGTCTTGCAATAAAAACAGACTTAGCATTAACAACATTAACAGTAAACTTATCTGCCCTTGAAACACACATTTATTTAAATGGCAAAGAAAATGCATCTGACCAGAGGTAGATAAAGTTTGCCTCTGGGCTATTTTCAAACCATAGGCCCTTTGCACACATTTTCAGGACCATACATACATGCATGTGCTCTTTGATTCACCTTCTTGATTGCATTGAATTATAATAAAGCACTATTTGTTAGAGTGTTTTAAATTTGTAGTGTGAACATTTTTCCAAAAAGCAATGAAACAAAACATATGACCCCAATAATGACAAAACTGTCCATTTGAGAACATCTCAACCATAAAAGGCCACTCAAACTTCTGTCATTACATCCACCAATGCTAGTCAACATACACAATCTCTGCAGAAGTAAAATCCATCTGAATAGTTCCACATTAAAGAGGTTTGTAAGTAGAATTTTATTGATGAGATGCTCTGAATTGGGCAGTTTTGTCATTATTGGTTCATACATTTTGTTTCATTGCTTACTGGAAAAACATTCAAAACTGTAAAATTAAAGTGCACTCTAACAAGTGGTGCTGTATTATACAAGGAATATAATTTAACACAATCTGGAAGGTGAATCAAAGAATACATGCATGTATGCATTGTCCTTAAAATATGTGCAAAGGGCGTATGATTTGAAAACAGCCTAAAGATAAAAGTTATCCACCACTGGCCAGATGCATTTTCTTTGAATGTGGGTTTCAATGCTATTTCACTTAATGCTAGTTTCAAGGACAGAGAAGTTTTAATGCTAAGTCTATTTTCATTGTGAGACTGTATTGCTCTGTTTAGCAAATGTCTGCCAGTGCTTGTGCTATAAAATTTGAAATAAAAGTTTTAAATTAAATCCAAATAATCATTGTAGAAGTAGAGCAGAAAACAGTATGCACACTTAAAGGTTTGAACAGTTTTTATGGTAGCTGGGGAGAAATAGCCAAGTAATGGGACCCTGGAATGGGTGCGTGGGGGGAGGGGTGTGTGTATGTGTGGCCCTGATCCATTATTTATGTATTTTATTTATTTGTAGTTTGTTTGCCAGGATGGTCCATTCGGCCACAAGGAGCCCATTTTCAATGGAGTCCTGGGGAGAAAAGCTCCATAAAAGTACAAATTACAGATTACACATAGGAATTGCAGATTACACATAGGAATACCAGTTACAGATTACAAACATAAGATATACAAAGTACACATAGTAAGTAAGCCTGACAAAGTGAAAAAGATCATATTAGTTATTTGTACATCATTACCCTGCCTAGGGCCCCATTTGACCAATGATCATGTGTGTGTGTGGGCGTGATAAGGTGTGCTTCACTAATTGGTGATGTCAGAATGTGATGTGTTGCAAGTTGATGATTATACACATCAATGAACTGGGATATTCCATTGGGTTATATATATATATATATATATATATATATATATATATATATGTGTGTGTGTGTGTGTGTGTGTGTGTGTGTGTATATATATATATATATATATATATATATATGTATATGTATGCATATGGATACATGTATATTGCGCATATATACGTGTGTGTGTGTGTGTGTGTGTGTGTGTGTGTGTGTGTGTGTGTGTGTCTATAAAGAGTGACAGTAAGGCAGAGTGACAAGACAGGCACCTTGTCTAGTTGTCCAGTTCCCAGATATATTCCAAAGTCTTGGAGCAAACAACTTTACTGCATATTTATGTCCAGACAGTCTTGTTTATGTCTGCAAAAGGAAATAAATATAAAAGTGACTTTCACTCTAAAAGCTAAAGTGAGTATATCTTGACAGCATTTTTATATTTTAGCAAAAGCTGCTTCTTGCAGTTCAGTCAATTTCAGCTTCTTCAGACTTTGAACTGATTAGTTCCCTAACTTCCCTTCACAAACACTGATTACGCTCTAGTCTGTTTATGGGTCAAAAGACAATTTCTGAGACTGAGAACCAATTTGTCTCTGCTTGTAAGTCCAGAGTTATCAAGAACACTTCACATTGCCTTCCCTGTCTTAGAGCTGCTTTTGACATTAAAAAAAAGTTCTTATGACAGCATTGCAGAGCAATTGAAACTTTTTGATTTACTTTGCAGTTTTACACAAATGTTTCATTTCAGATCATTGCAGACTGTTCTACTGATGTTGACTAGGAGACATACACATATTCCTAAGTTTTAAGTCAGGCGAATGTGTGTTAGGTAGCAGCAAACTGTCACATATCCCATTTTCATTAATCCTCAGGATCCAAAAAAAACATGTGTTCTGTCTCCTATGTCACATTATGCACATACAGACACACAGCTGCAAGTGAGGCAGAAAAAGATATCATGTACCAGAGAAGGCTACTTTAAGAAAAAACTGTGAAGTATGCACATACTTGTATAACCATTAGGTTAGTAATTATTTTAGATTGCTAAGGCTGTTTATGTAACCTACTTCAGATCCATTTTGCAGTTTACATCTTTGTACCCATTACATTTACATGTCTTACGATGGCTGCATTTCTTATACATAAAAATGTGCCACATCTCTGGTGATGTCTGAAGAGGGCTGTGTATGATTGATCAGAGGATCAGAGGAAGTCATCCATTTAATAAATATTATAAAAGCAAACAAACATACAAATATAATTTCTTTTTGGAAGTCTTGTGATTAGAATGCATTTTGCAGGTATTCTTAGTTCCTTGGAGCAGAATAAACAGGTATATTAAAGGACAGAAAGTGATGAATGCTTCAGATTAAATATCTGTGGAATGATGTGGGCTGTGTAATAGATAATTAGGTTTCCCTATTCCTTGTCAAGTGAAAAGTGAATGAGATTCCTGTTGGATCAGTTCAAAACTCCAAACCCAAAAGCTGTTATATATAGGAAATCATTCTCTGTGTGGTTTTTAAGTGTGTACTGACAGCAATGTCTATTGTTTCACAAATTTTCTTTACATTTGTGCAAGTATAAGGTTAGTGTATGTCAGTTCATGCAAATAGGTATAGAGTGGCTCCCATGTGGGAGTGCAGGAGGGCCCACCACACAAAAATGCTTACATTGAAATTTTTCTTCATGTTGAGTTACTAAGTTCCCAACATGTTAAATCCAGTTGAGTCTTCATTCATTTGGAACTTTGGGATATATAAGTGAAGGTATATGGTTACATATCAAGTAGTGTGAACATCTTTACCTCCCTCAAAAGTTCATTGCGCTCTAAGACAGAGGAAAATGTATTATACTTTAACAAAAGTGTGGTAGCTGCTCTGAAACACAGCTCATGTGACTATAAAATGCTTTCAAATTACAGTTGCCAGTTTTCCTCACCGCTAACTGGTAAAGTAAATACAATACATTTATTTTATTTTTACTGCAACCTTACAGCAAATAAAATCACTTCACACTTTAACTACAGAAGCTTTGCTGCTACAAGAGTGTTTCAAAAACAGAAACAGTTGGCATGTGAGGCATTCACCATAACTTTGGATTTGTGAGATGACACTCTGTCAGCAATATCAGTCCATCCCTGCCACCAACAGCCCTTTTGTCAAATTCTTATAACTCTGCAGTAATGACTTTGTGCACATGGTTGGCTATGCTTCCTTCATCAGGGTTGCTAATCTATTCCTGGGTTTAGTGTCCCATGGGAAAATGTGAGGTCAGGGGACACCACCCAGATGAGGTAGTTGCTAATTCAGTTGTGGCACTGGAGCAACTGCAGAATGTTAAGAGATAAATAGTTTACTGAATTTGAATGCAGAAGGCTGGAACATGTCCTAGGAGTATTCCTGCTACTAGAATGTCCATTTCTACATTCAAAAACACATGAAGAGGTTAACATCACAACTGCTATGAGCACAAACCAAAATCGGATTCAGTCATAATGCTGTCCATTCCAAGAGCTATGCGAAGATATCCTTATATGATTGCTATTTTTTTTCCAAGCTAAGTATGGTCTCTGTTTTTCAGTTGTAGTGAAAGCCCTGCTTCTAAAGAACAATGTTTATATACAGTAGAACCTCTGTAGGATGACCACCTCTGTAGGATGACCACCCATGGGACTGTAACAAACTAGTCAACATATGGAGGTGGTCAACATAAGGACCTAGGCCTACTGTACTGATACAAACATGTACTTTACTTTCTTGTACAGCTTTTATTAGAGAATATCATACAAAATCATACATAATCAAAACACAGTAAAAATCATACATACAGTAGCATACAAAATCAATATATTTACTGTTTTCTCATGGTTTAATCATTCTTTCTGAAAAAAAGAGTCAGTCTTGGTCTGTGCCTTATTCCTGTTATAAATGTAAGTGAAGAAAGCACTGTCAGTGCTGACTACACCACTTAGCATACCTGGGCATTTTTCCACAGTAAATGACTTCAGCTGCATTATCAGATAACTGACATCCTCTTCTTTTGGAGTCTCTACAATTTCTTTGTCATCCTCACTTGCTTCTTCCACTTAATCAACTGCTTCATGCACTTTTACACTGGTCTGTACTTGTCAATATTGTTTGGAAAATTGCATCTGGGTCAAGTTCATTACAGATTGCCACCTCATCATCCATGGGAACAAAACCTTCAAAATCTACTCCTTCAAATTCTACCATGGGAGATGGTCTGTCTGATGGGGCAAAAACATTGTGCTCTTGGGTTGTGACAAATCCAACTTTCTTGAAACACTTCTGTATCATTTCTGGCTGAACTTTATTCCAAGCAGAACTGATCCAGAGGACAGCATTAAGAGCATTAACTGATGTAGGGGGTGAAATTGCTTCCACAGGTGGGCCACAGGTTTGTGTTTCAGCAATGACCCACTACAGGAGCTGGGCTTGGTAGTGCATTTTAAATGTTTTGATGATGCTTTGGTCAAGAGGATGGATTTTGGAGGTTGCATTCGGAGGCAAAAATTTCAGTGTCACATTTGTGAGATGATTCACTTGTGGGTAGCCATGACAGTTATCTACTGTTAGTAGAATGGACCATTTCTTCTTCTTCATTTCTTGGTCAGTACCTCTTATCCATTCCTCAAATAGGGCACCAGTCATCCATGTGCATTTGTTTGATCTCCAAGTGATGAGGAGGTCTTCAGGCTTCAGGTTCTTGAATGTGCATGGCTTTGCTGATTTACCAATCACCAAGGTCTTTAGTTTCATTCTCGTTGAGCTAGCACAAAGCAGAACTATGAAACGTTCTTTGGAAAGTTTTCCGCTCTTATATTTGTCACCCTTCATGACGAGGTTCCTGTCAGGCATGACCTTGAAAACGTGTCTGCACTTGTCAGCATTAAAGATGTCATCATCTCTGAAGCCTCTGGTGAGATCCGGGAACTTTTTGATGAACTTTTGCACAACTTCGACTGGAACTTCATTGGATTCACCACTCAAGACTTTCTGGGACATCTCGTGTCGCAATTTAAATTTCTTGAGAAAACCACTTGATGCTTGGAAATCTACCATCCCAAATTCCTGTGCAGTTTTTTTAGCAACATCTTGGATCATCGGCCTGGGAATTTGGGAGTTAACTGCCGTCATTTGTTTGAACCAGCTTAATGTGTCTTTATTGACTTCATTGAGGGAAGTTTTCCTCCTTTTCCTCTGTAGGTCTCCACTTTCCTTACCATATCTCCAAGTACTCATGTTTATGTTTTTGGCTGTTGCTAATTGGCTAATTGTGGTCTTGCTAACACCAAAATATTCTGCCATCTTTCTTTGGCTGCTGTTTCCAGAAAATGCAGAAGATCAACCCTTTCCTTCAATGTCAGCTCTTTGACTTCTTTCCTTTGGACCATCATGTCTCGATTAACTGTATTTTTTTTCAGTAATTGTAGGATGTACCTACAATTCAGACCAGTCCTTCAAATTGAAAAAAAATCTTCAGCAACATGTGATAAAGAATAGGACATTAGGCCTAATCCAACACGTGGTAATAATAAAACATGAAAAAAGAACTTATACTAAAGAAAAAATAATACAACTAAGGGGCAAAGCTCACACCTTCTACCCCTTGGTGTAGAGTGGACTCAACTTGTCAAATTATAGAGGGTAAACTAATATTGTGTGTCACAGTCCAAGTGGTCAAGATACAACTTACATAGGTGGTTAATATAGAGAGGTAGGTTTTCCACTGAGTACATGTGGTGCATGTCCGGTCTATGAAAATTAGGTCAACTTAAGGAGGTGGTCAATGTAGGTAGGATGTCATCTATGGCGGTTCTACTGTAATGCAAAACTAGGAAAGAATAATAATAAAAAAAAGTCTTCCAGTATGAGTTGCATAATGTTTTTGTCAGAGTTGAGACCATCACTTGCAAAGCAGATAGAATTAACCATCTAAATCCAAGCTGACACACACTAGAACCCATAGAATGAAACCATTTACTGAGACTGTTGCTGAAGTCAATTTTTTTATGCTTCTATTGATGTGTCATTCATGGAGATATGCTAAGTACTAGCTGCTTTACAGTCTCAGAAATGTACAATATGGAGTCAGCCGTGTCACTCTTCATATCTTTCAAGCTAGAGTGCCAAAGCTCATTTACACTCACATATGCAACGACCATATACATATGTGGGTTGAAGAAATATGAGATCCCTGGTGACACTGTAAATTCTTGCAGCTGATACAGTTGATCATTTTTCTATCTTTGCTGAGCCTGGCAAGTTTAGCATCAGTATGCCTAACTATTGAATGCCCTATGACAAAGGCATTATCATGCCTCTCAATTGATAGGAATTTTGCCCTCAATTTTAGTCTTACTCCTAGATTTAAAGATTTTCTTTATGACAGTCTTCCAGGTTTGGAGTACACACATTAATAAATAAGTGAAGAAGCCCTAGAATGATTCCTTATCACTAACTGTATGGAGTTTGGAATCTGAAGACTGTCTGTTCTGAAAGGTATGACAGTGCTCCTATTTCTGAACCTTTACTATAATTTTTGATGGTCAGTGTTATGATTTCTTTTCCTAAGAGGATGGTGAATAACAATGCTCCCAGGGCCGGATCCAACACAAGACAACTGAGGCAGTTGCCTAGGGCCTGGTGCTGGCTGGGGGATGCTATAAACACTTAAAAAAAAGGTTGGGCTGGAGCATGAATGGCTAACTGAAAGCAGCAGTATTTTAGAGTTCCATATAACTAGTTACATAAGACAGGAAAAATATTCTTTTTGTTTCTTCAAAGTATAAAATCTTATAGATAAAGGACTAATTTACATAATTCAAAACTTTGGTGAAGTTTTACAAATAATTTCCTGTCAAAAAGCTTGGAGGTATGTTCACTTGTTAAAATGAGCAACTCAAAGAATTCTCACCAGGATTCTGCCTTAAAGAAGAAACTACAACAGATGCCATCTACCCTGCAGGAGTTGTCTTTGAAGATGGATGATTTTAAAGAGAACTTGGAAAATCTTAAAACAAGCAGTCAAAAAATGGCTGACACCCTCAAGGAAATGCTACAACACCAGACAAGGATAACAGGAATAGATGTTTCTCTAAATGGCTTAGAAGGCAGACTTAAGGAAGAGGAAACACAGAAAGAACTGCTTCTTAAACAAAACACTTGGTTGGTTAATAAAGTAGATGACTTGGAAAACAGGGAGAGGAGAAATAACATCATGATTTTCGGATTACCTGAAAACACAGAAGGTGAGGATATTATTTCCTTTTTATCAAACTGGATCCCTGACTTTTTAAATTTAAAAGAATTACTTTCCTTTGGCATTGAAAGGGCACACAGAACTCTTGGGAAGCCTGCCACTAACTCAAACTCTCCTCCTTGGTCAATAATTATCAAATTTCTTTCATACTTGGACAAAGAACTGATTTTAAGTTCTGCTTGGAGGAAGGCACATCTAAAATATAAACAGAGCCTGATAAGATTTGATAATGACTATTCATCTAGAATAATGGAACAAAGGAAAAAAAGTGTGACCAATGATAAAGTTTCTGAAACAAAATAACATCAAGGCACAACTTGCATATCCAGCTAAGATAAGAATAATGTATGTCAATGAGATGAGGACTTTTATTGACTTAGAGGAAGCCTTTTCATTTATTAAAACTAATAATGTGATTACTTTACCAGAAGATATGGATTGGATGTCACCTTCTCTCAAGAGAACAAAAGAAAAAAATGTCTGGACAGATGTAAAAAAGAAGAAACAAAAGACTGATACTGTTATAGCCAAATCTCTCAAAGCATCTACTATGATATGAATTGTTTTAACATTACTTTAAATGACAAATTTTACTGCTTGTAATTTTCAAACAAAGGTAACTAACTACTGGACTCTTTATCTATATTTTTTGAAAATAGATGACACATGAGCGTTTTCACATTAACTCAGGTATGTAAAACAGGGTACCTTTCTTTCAGAGAAGGAGTGTTATATAGCACATAAAATATTTATACTGTAAATCAACATATATAGTATATGTGTATTTTCTCTTAATTTTCTCTTTTCTTTCTCTCTTCTCTCTTTTATTATTTATTTTAACTGCATCTTGCCTCCCTTTCTAAATTCTTTCCTATTTACTATACTAATATAGTCTGTATATATTTAATAACTCACTATCTATACATAGATAAATCTTCTTTTGTCTTTTGTCTAAAATAATAGTTTTAAGGTAGACTAATTGGAATAGTGAACTTAATTGTTATTACAATATATATTAGATTAATGATAGTCACTGTTATGCTTATTGGGATTGGGGACATGTTTGTGATTAACTCTGAAATGTTCCATTCATGTACATATGTCCTTTGAATTATTTCCTTTTAGTATTAACAAATGCATAAAAAAGGAGGGAAAAATGTACTGTTGGTTAAGAGAAGTGAAGCTTTCTTCACATTCTATTTGCGTTGCCATAGCAACAGTAAACAACTGCTGCAGTTTCTGAGGACTCTGCAGATCTGTGAAGTGCATTTAGCCTCACAGATAACAAATAATAAGAAAAAGTAATGTTGTTTAGTTATTAAAAAGAAAAACAACCTAAACAAGGTAAAATAAATTCATAATAGGATTATTTGTAAATATTTTATGATTTATCCTCATAGGATTACATATTCCTGGAAACACAACTGAAATGTTCCCAAACTACATGGGCACTGAAATGTAGCTGCTTGATTAAAAAGTATTACTCACTTTAACATGCTGATTTCACAAGCTGTCTGCACTGTAAAAGTTACATTTTATGTTACTTGAAATTGTCAGTCTCTAGAGCATATGAAAAGATGGGTCTAGGTTACAACGTCGACAGATGAGAAGACCGACAGCGAAATCACCAACGCGAGAAGATCGACGGATGAAAACACCGACGCGGAGAACACCGAGATGGGGAAAGGATGTGTAAGTATGCGGTAGTGACGGACGTTAGGGTGCGAGTAAGGTAAGTGTGCGATGTTGGTGGTCTGTAGGGGTAGGGGTGGGTTAAGTGAGTTAGGGTTAGGGCACGAGTTAGGTGAGGGTGCAGTAGTGAATGTTTTGGGTTAGGGGCGGGTTAAGTGAGTTAGGGTTAGGGCGCGAGTTAGGTAAGGGTGCAGTAGTGAATGTTTTGGGTTAGTGGTTAAGTGAGTTAGGGTTAGGGAGCGTGTTAGGTAAGGGTGCAGTAGTGAATTTGTTTGGCTTAGGGCGGGTTAAGTGAGTTAGGGTCAGGGCGCGGGTTAGGTTAGTGTGCGATAGTGACGGACCTTAGGGTTAGGGTTTCGGTTAGGGTAGTGGATAGTTGTGTATGTAAGGTTTAGTGTTTGTTTGTTAGGATTTAGGTGTGCTTGTGTTGTGTGTGTGGTTTTTGGTCAGGGAATTTGTTTTGTTTATTGGTTGTTGTGATGATGTGTTGAGTGTGTGTGGTGTCGTAATTATGAGCTGTTGATGATGTGGTGTCGGTGATGTCGTTGTCGATGTTGTGTGCTGTCGGTGTTATAACCTAGAACCGAAAAGATACATATTACTTTTTGCAACATGTTCTCTTTGCAATTACCTCACACTCTGTACAAACTCACTTGGTAACTGATAGCTATTCATTTAAAATATCAGTCTAAATATTAAATCTGCCCTTGAAATGCTATTAACATTTTGACAAAATATAATCTGAACTGTAAAATGAATGACTTGAAAGAAGTGAAGTAATGTATAGATTTCAAAAACAATTCTTGACACTACAGTAAAAGTAAAAATAGATATTCACAAGGAAGTATTGAAATGTTTTAGTCTTCCACTTAAAATAGCTTACTATCAACATTTTGCGATATCAGAAAGTTTGAAAGCTAGAAAATTACTATTCTTTGTCTTTATAATGATTATTAGACAGATATTAGACTCTACTTAGTTTAATGACTTGTGACATATGTTTATGAGGAAAAGTGGACTCAATTACTCACATTGGACTACACATTCCTGGAAACTCAACTGAAATGTCTCCATGTTACTTGTGAATTTAAATGAAACTGCCTGATTAATAAGCATAATTTACTTTAACAACCTGAATCCATAAGCTACCTGCTCTATATATGCTAAATTATGTGTCACTTGCATATGGCAGTCTCTAGAGCACACAAAAAATACATATTATTTTTGCAACGTGCTATATTTGCACTAACCATACATTCTAAACTAACTCAATTGGCAACTGACAAGTTATTTATTTGAAACATCAGTCTAAATATTAATTGTGCCCTTGAAATATTGTTGCCATTTTGACAAAACAAAACCTGAATTGAAAGAGGAATGATTTGAAGAAGTGAAGTATTGTACAGATTTCAAAGACAGCTATTGACACTACAATATAAGTAGAAATGTATACATGCAAGGAAAAATTGAAATGCTTTATACTTTTAGTTAAAATAGCTTATTGTTAACTTTCTGCTTTATCAGAAAATTTAAAGAGCTAGGAAATTATTTCTAATTTGTCTTTATAATGTTTACTAAAGTGATGTTAGTCGTTGACTTGTTTAATGGATTGTGAATCATGTACAAGATGGACTACTGAATGTTATTTCTGTTTACCTATGTTTGATGAATTTCTTTTATTAGTACTGATTTAAAGCAAGGGAAACCTCTGTTTTTGGTCAAGGGAGGAGAGGCTTAAGAATATTCTAACTGC
Source organism: Protopterus annectens (assembly GCF_019279795.1). Taxonomy (NCBI): domain Eukaryota; kingdom Metazoa; phylum Chordata; order Ceratodontiformes; family Protopteridae; genus Protopterus; species Protopterus annectens. The sequence goes on along the minus strand of NC_056734.1, from coordinate 769,719,872 downwards.
CCTGATAACTCTCTAAAATGCTCTAAATACTATTTGATTAATACTTACCTAAGGTAAGTCTTGATTACCATATAGGTACCTTCACATTCATTCTAGACCTGATGTGATTACACATTCTGAAAGTAGGAGGTGCCCTATGCAGGATGGGAATTGTCAGGATTATCATAGTTCATTCTTAGACTCTGCTTTGTAAATCTATAAATATGTAAAAACACTGCAGACTAGAACATAGGGCACCTCTACCAGTGGTGGCTGGTGACTTCAAATTGAAGGGTGGCTGAAGGAGACAGCTGAATGGGTGGGGCCAATGGGAAGGGGTGTGGCTAACTAGAAAGGGGGGGCTATGCTCAAAACCACAACAACTGGAACTTTAAATACGCTGCCCTGGGTGCCAAACCGTCATTACGAGAGTTCAATCAAGACAAAATTAAGTGTAGAAGTAAAAAATATTTCAATGCATTGGCTACATGACAACTTGCTTAATATCTAGATGGAAACACAAAGGTTGTGAGGCATGAAAAAATAAATTACTTTTTAAATACATTACTGGAATGCCAGTCAAAAGCAGTTCTAATTATAATTTATATTCAGCTTTATAAAATTAACAAGTAACATGCTGAAAGTAACAATCTCTGTGATACCCCCACTTGTAAAAATGTTTCTTATCCAAAAAAGACCTGCTGCCTGATAACTATCTACTTGTTTCATGGGGAAGACATGATCAAAGTAAAAAATGAACAGCAAACAAGAAACAAGCTCAAGATAAATTGCTTAAAGGATTACTGCACAAATTATGGACAACACATGATAGATTGGCATTCTGTTTAGTTTATGGGTAAAGGCTGCAAATATGACTGCAAGACTCCAACAAATGTATTGAGCTTCTGAAAATACTGTAATCCTGTCCTTTATTACAAATACTGTCATATGCATTTCAATACCCAAGGCTTATACATTATCTAGTTATGTAAATATTCTCTGCATGGCAACAACAAAAAGGCTTTCAGTGTTGATAATTCTTTAACAGTATGCTTATTAAAGCTTACTTCCATTTTACAATCTCCGACAAGCTTACCTGATCATCATTAAAGCATTGCTACTTAAACACAGAGCAACAGGGCACTGCAACAGTATGCATTTTCTGAATAATAAGAAGCATAAATCAACAGTATAAAAATATGACAGAAAACCAGAACATTCTGCAAAATCAAGCACAAATGAAAGCCATGGTCGTACTTCTGGTCTACCTTGGATGGGGGAATACTCTGCACACTTACACTGCCTAACTGCTCCTTGCCTTGCTTGGACACATCCAGAGCCACCACAATGGGGAGCGGGGTGCAACAAGTATGTCACAATTTGATATGTCTCTGGCTGACAGTGATCACTCTGACTGTCATACCTCTCATACCTCTCAACCTCAGAGCAAGAAATCTGGCCAAAGCCATACACAGAACTGGGACACAGGCCCAAAAATAAGAACAATTTTTAAATATTGCTCTTATAAACTTAGAATGTTAATAGAATAGTAGTAGGTTTTAGATTAGTATGAATTTCCTGAAGGGTATGAAATCTGAAACTCAAATATCTGCCATTATTTTCTAACTTCAGTCTTTAATGATTTGCCAAAAATTTACCAGAAAACCACAATTGTATGAAAAATGGACCACAAATGTGATGCAAAAATATAAAATTGCCACACAATACAGCTGGGAACTGGTCAGCGAAGAGACATCTTTTTAATATTAGTACTGTTAACTTGAGCAGCTGACAAAATAAGAGCCTCTACATGCAGTTCTAAAATAAAAGTAATTTATAATTCTGATCATTACAGTTATTTATAATTGTAAACCCTCCACGTTTTATTCCAAAATTGCCATTTTTGCGGAGGGATTATTAGGGAGGAGAGCAACATTTTGAGCCAGAATTGGGGACAGTTGGAAGGTTTGCATATTCCTAATTCTATAATGTGATTTATTTGACTGTACCTCTCAACCTCTTAATGCAAGAAATCTGGACAAGGCCAAATATATTGGGGGAACATACAAACAGTACTAACAATTGCTATTGTATAAACTTAAGACAGTTGACAGAATAACAGGTCTTGCTTTAGCATGCATTCTTTTGAAGGTTATGATGTCTGAAACTCAATATCTGTAATTATTTAGTGACTTCATTCCTAAATGATTCATCAGAAAACCACAAATTTTATGAGGAACACACCAAAAATAAGAAGCAAAAATCTATTCATTCTGCAAAAATCTGGACAGTTGAGAGGTATAGTTCAGCCGGGGCTGTCTTTGAGTTTGCTGCCCTTCCCCCTCATAAAATCATGGTTGAATAGAGCCTCATCCCTGCAGCTATTCCAATGTCCCATTCCTTGGTTATTTCAACCATTTACCATAAACACTGTAATGTGCATACTGATTTACTTCTGCGATGATTTGGATTTCATTTGAAAGTTTTATTTTGCATTTTACAGCATAAACACTAATAGATATCTGCAAAACAAAGCAATGCAGTCTCACAATGAAAATAGACTTAGCATTACAACTTCTCTGCCCTTGAAACTCACATTCATTGAAACAGCATTGAAACCTAAATTCAAAGAAAATGCATTTTGTCAGTGGCAGATAAAGATTAACTTTGGGCTGTTTTCAAATCATAGGCCCCTTGAACACGAAACATACACCTGCTCTTTGATACACCTTCCTGATTGCATTACATTATATTCCTTGTATAATACAGCACAGTTGTTAGAGGGCATTTTAAATTTGTTTTCAACATTTTTCCAGTAAACAATGAAACAAAATGCATGCACCAATAAAGACAAAACTGCCCAATTCAGAACATTTCCATCATAAAAGTCTACTCTCAAACTTCTACAGTCCACCAGTATCAGTAAATATGCACAATCTCTGAAGAAGTAAAAGTCATCTAAATAATTCCACATTAAAGAAATCTGTAACTAATGAAGAGGTTGCTGCTAGCAAACAACTTTATATGTCATTGTTTCATCTACAAATAAAGTATTGTTGCCCTTGAGAAATAAATTGCCTATGCTGCATTAATAAAATGATCAGCTAGTAATATCACACACACACTCTTCTGAATACTAAGGCTATAAAACGTCTTCTCAAGATCTCTGTATGCTAGAAACAATTCAGCCTTATTTAATCTTCTTATTTAAAGAACCTGGCTACAAAAAGCACATCACTTCTAAAGGTTCCCCTTAGAAGTGTAATATTGCTCTTTTTATATACCTTTTAGTCTCAAAATGATTCAGTTTCTATTCATCATCTTTTTAACATGAGTGTTATGTTGTGTTCATAAAAGGTAAAGCCTCTATCACTGTCCCAAAGTGGCCCCTACTGCCCTTTATGTTGTTGTGTCTTTCAGCTTATCCTGGTTAGGGGTCACCACAGAGGAACTTCGGTCCTCTAATGTTTGGTAGTGGATTTTTAAGTGCCGAGTTACCAGCCCTGACGCACAACCCTCAACGAAAGCACGCCCATTCACGCATGCCTGCACACAGAAGACGCTCTAGCTGAGAATTGAATGCGACAACGTCTTGCTGTGAGGCGACAGCGCTACCGCAGCACCACTACCGTGGGTCCCAATTATGACACTACTGTTTTTTTTCTTTTTACTGGCAAAAGTAATAAAAAAGGACATGAATATATTATGTATGCACATTATGTATGTAACTGTACTATCATACATGCGCAATTAGAAAAACACATTCTTTAGAATGATTTTTTTCAATTATCTTTACTTGGAAAACAGATAGAAAAGAAACTGTTGATTGACTAGTGTTCAACTTTCTTTTTTAGTCTAAAGCTTCAATGATACATGTCTCTTAGATTTCAAGTTTGCATATTACTAATTGTCTGCTAGTGCTGTATTATATCTCATCCTGATGGTTTTGAAAGATTTTTGTAATTTTTTTCAGAAAAGAAGGTTCAGTTATTGGGGATTCAACTAGGAGAATCATTTTCTAGAAACAGCAATTATGTAAACAATATTTACCCATGGATTATTGCAACATCCAGTGTGAGGTACGTCTTCTAGGGTACATGCATGCCTACTTTATAGAAAGATTACAAGACCTATTGGGTTTAGAATCAAAGACCATGACAGAAAAATGAAAAAGAAAAAACTCAAATGTGGTTAAACACACATTTCAAAATACTTTACATGCACAAAAAACTCCTGAAGTTTTAAAGTTCATGGCATGAGTTATTTATTTCTCTAAAAATATCATAACAGAAAAAAATGAACTGTCAGAAAATAGTATAATAAATGTTGTCATATAAAAGATGATTTCATTACTATATACTGCAATGCTGGTTTTATATCATTTGTATAAAATCCATGAAAAAGTCAAATATTAACATTTATGTGCCAGTTGTCTTCTAAGAGTATGCCAGAATGAATTAATCATCTTTATTTTGTGCCACAAGGCCTTATAATTTGTTGCAGCTAGCTGTATATACCATTTGTCTGAGCACACCTTGTCCATTGGTTATTTGATTTTTGCAGTAATCATTGTATATTCCTTTCATTCTTGCCAGAGACATAATTCACAGTTGTTGCCACTGTTGTGAGGCACTAAATGTAGTGCTCTGATTTTCTTTCATATATGGATTCTCAAACTCAAGTCGCCATATCCCAGCCACTTTCATTACTTAATATTCCAAACACACCTACACATGCAGACACACATGATACATGCAAAGGCACAAACGCCTCTTTCGCAGCTTATAAGTATCCTTATTGTGATTTTCATCCTCCCAGTCTTCTTTATTAAATAACCTCTCCAAAAAATAAAACATTTGGTTCACCTTGAATTATTTCAATGTTGTGGCTCCTAAAGAGAAAATAGGAAAACCACTCCTGTATGGGTTATGCAGTCCCCAGATTTGTGTATACTAGCTAAATTGTTTAGTCTCTTTTTTGCATTGAAATATATGTTATAGTTCAAAGAACTGCTTATATACTCTGTAGTCTTTAAAAAGGAAGTGATATTTAAAATAACTGTTATTACTTACAGGGTGTAGCATAGTCTGAAAAGGAAGACACTGTGCAGACAAGAGATCACCAAGGAGGCAAAATGAAGGAAAGTAAACTGATTGGAAATGAGGTGATGTATTTCTTTATAGAGCAGGGTCTAGTAACAGTAGCTCCCATTACTTTACCTCTCAGCCATTGAAAACTATTGATTACAGTAATTAGAAATTAATGAATGACCCAAAGATCTGCAGTTCTGCTGGAGCTAGTAAATCAGAGTAATATAAACAGGATGTATACAATATTTGTGTTTCTATAAACTATATTTTTGTGTTATACTTTCTGGCATTGCTAAAGAAGGCAAACCAAGTTAATATATAGGAAAATTTGTTCTCTGTGCATGTTTGACTGGAACATGAAATCCATAGCTACTGGATAATTTTGAATCTGAATGATTGTTTTTGAAAGTGTTACAGACCTAAAAGAATTGTCAAACATCTTTTGTGCCCTCCAGGATACCTTCTCACTGGCCACACTAGTGACATTTTTATCAATAGTTACACACACTGAGAATAGCAATTAAACAAGATGCAATGACTGTTTAGGACAAAAGTGCATGTAAACCTAAATGCACTGTGTTTGGCTGTTTTTTTACGTTTAAACTATGCTGTTGTAACTAGGCTTGGATTACAGCTCAGAACTATAACTTCCTACTATGAGATTTTTCTTATCATTGTGAACACTTTTGGCTTCTTAAATGGAGATCAGCTTGATTGTTTTCTAAAGAAATGGAGCACTTCTGCATTCTGCCATGCTGCTTTTAATCTTCTCAGCTGTTATGTTATACAAATGCTGCTCAGATTAACTACGCTTTTACTGACATAAAGCTCCATGAAGCTTCACGTATGCCATAGACTTATCACTGATTAATTGAAGGCTGTATGCTGTTTAAAGCATTTGGAATAAATATACCTAGTGCTCTCATTTAAGATTGCATCATGAAAGCTGTTAATGTCATTCATCTGGGAAAATGCATAACGAAACATATAACCAGAAATCCTCCTTTTTCTGATAAAAAAAAATGTTGTACTTATTACACACACACACACACACACACACACACACACACACACACACACACACACACACACACACACACACACACACACACACACCCTAGTTTCCTTACCTGCATTAAATCCAATCCAGCAGTCGCCATTACCACAGTAATTCCAGCAGTATCCTCAGAACATGCAAGCTAACAGCTGGTTTACGGTTCTCTTCTCAGCCTGCCGAAGATGCTGGTTCCCCACGAGAGTAGGCTGGAAGCCCCAGCCTGCCAACGATGCAGTCCGATGTTGTTCATTCCACGGACGTCATCATCGCACAGACTTCTGGGCTGCAGGACAGAAAATCTTTTCTCCCTTATCCGGACTGCCTGGCAAAGCAGTCTGGATTTCTATGAGTATCAGGAACTCCAAGAACGCATGCGTGGAGTTCCAGGACTCGCAATTTATTTTTCTTTGTTTTTTTAATTTCTTTTTCTTCTTCTTTCTACAGGTGGGGGGGGGGGGGCTGCAGTCCTGCAGTCCTATAGCACGAGCTGCCCCTGGCCTCTACTGAGAGTCAGGATACTACTGATTAGCCATGTCATTTCATAAGTGTAAGTTGAAGTTGGTGAGCTGAAGAGTGGGAAAGTAAAGGAAGACAGTACACCTACAATAAATTCATATTTCATTGGTAATCACTCATTGTCTCCTGTATTGTCCTTTTAGTCAAATTATTTTAGTAATAATCTATTTGTTGTTGGCTTATTTAGTGTATGCTCCTCTGTTGCATTTAATTTATCCAAAATGACATATCTGACATGTTTGAGATCTCTTAAGGGTAACTAAATATTGGATATTTTCTAAGTCAACATAATAATTGTTTATACTACTAACATTCCATCCTGATATATAGAACTCCCTAACCTCCATCAGCAGACTCAACTTATCGAGGCATATAAAATACTTAACCACCCTGATAAAACTCCTGCACTAAAGGGCCTAGTCGTTCCATATACTAACCTAAATAGCCTACGCTCCTCAAGCAGGATACTTATTCAAAATGTCAAATCCAATAATGCAGGTGGAGATGCTCTATTTGCTAACATCACTGCCAATACATGGAACTCCCTTCCCTCCAGTATTACCACCATTACCTCTCTATCCCACTTTAAAAAAAGTCTATTCCAATACTTTAAGTCCCACTGGTTATGCCAATGCTCATTCCCGGATTAACGCCTCAATGTAACTCAAATCTCTCACCTCTCTTCTCTCAAATGAATCCCATGGAATTTACCATGTCAACTTCTTTTTTCCTGATATTTCCACCTTGTATTTCTCTTCCCTCTGAACCAACTTAGACCTGTATTACCTCTGATACGAGGCCAATTGTTTTTAAAATTAAATATCTGTTCTGCTTCTAAATACCCTCCTTATATCATGTTTTTATGAATGTAACTATTAATGCCTGTATCTCTGGCTTCTCTTTTTTCAATTCTATATAATAGTTGTTTAATATAATATCAGTTTTTATCTATGTAACAATGTACAAACTGTATATGTGGAGCTTTTCTCCCCGGGCCACCGCTGAAAATGGACATGTATCCAGACGGATTTTCCCGGTCAACAAATGTAAAATAAATAAATAAATAAATATATAAATTACTATAGAACAATAATAGACTAATATAGAATTTCATATCTCTTTTAAGAAAATTCTACATATAATAATTTAACATATGGAGCTCAGTTGATATTGTTGGTTAAAGGTATAAGTGATAATCCAATAGATCTATCTTTATCTATTGGATTAGGAATGACTTTCATTCCATGTTTAATGGGAAATTCATATGTACTTGTATTTGATACTTTAGAATTAATGTTTTATAGAAGTACTCTTTTAAAGCCTGACCAGAATTTTACCCTACTTATATTTAAAGAAGAAAGAACATTAAATTACACTCCCAAGTTTACACAAATAAAAATAACATCCAATGTTATCAGAGAATATGGTATAACTACTATAATCAAAATTAAAAAAAAGAAGCAAAAAGTTTCTTCCAACAATAATTTGAAATGGATTTAACATTCTTATCATTAAATACTAATGGCTTAAATAATGCAAATAAAAGATCAAACTTACTAAAATATTTAAATCTAAATATAGCACAATTAGTATTTCTCCAGGAAATGCATTTTAAGACTAATGATAGCTTTATTTGGAACCCTAAGGTCTATACAGTCTTAGCTCAATCCTCCTACAGAACAAAGACAAAAGGAGTATCAAGTCTCTGGAAGAAAAACATAATCACTCCAAAAGTTATTTATAAATATGAAGACAAAGAATGTCTACTAGCATTTGTTATAATTAAATTTAATAACAGAATAAGGACCTTAGCTAATCTATATTGGTTCCCAGGAATTGGAGCAGGAACGGTTAAAAAACACCTAGATTTTATTTCCAACAATTATAAAGGAAATCTTATACTGGGAGGAGATTTTAATTGTAACTTAGAAGCTTCTGAAACCACAAAGAAGTCTTTTTGCATAGCAACTATTTCAAAATCCTTAAAAAATGGATTTATTAATTTCATTTAATAGACACTTTTAAAGTAAAAGATTATAAATCCTTATTATTCTCCCATAAAGACCATAGGTTTGGAACACAAACCAGACTAAACAAATTATTCGTAGTTCAAGATTTACAAACAGAAATCCTCAATTTCTCAATAGTTCCATGCCTCTTTTCAGATCATGACTCTCTGATAATGAAGCTCCAAATAGAGTTTAAACCTTTAATCCTCTCAACTAGAATTCCATCATATATCACGAAAATTAAAGAATTCAGACCCTGGATGTTGTCAGAACTACAATTATTTCTTGAAATTCATAATACAACAGAAATCAGTAGAGTCATGGTTTGGGACTCATTAAAATGCATATTTATTTGGTAAGACCCTTATCTGGTATAAAAACAAAGTTAGAGAGTGGGAATCTGAATCATTAGACTTGCAAACCAGACTCTTGACAGCAAAATCTAAAAAAAAAAATCAGAATTTTCCAGAAGTCAAAAAAGAAATAGAGGAGTTAAATAAAAAATATGATGAAATTCTAACACACAAAACTTGTCTAGCCTTGGAAGAATTAAAAATAAACTTATTAGCCACCTCCCCCAGATATATACATAACTTATCTACAAGAATTAAAATACAATGTAAAGCAAATAACATCAGTAGTATATATCATGAAAAGAAAGGGAAAAAAGTATCAGATAAAGGAGACATCCTTGAAGCATTTTGGTTCCATTATATGGAACACTTCAAAAAAGAAGATTTAGATACCAACCAAATAAACTTAGATACAAACCCTATCAATATAAAAAAAATCCTGAAAACTTAAAACTAGACCTCCAAAAACCTATATCCTACAAAGAAATTGTTGATAAGATAAAAAAAGTAAGTCTAACAAAGCTCCAGGGGTAGATGGTATAATTACAGAAATTTACAAACTCTTCCCTTCAACAGTAATCTCCCTTTTTCATAAAACTTTGCTAGAAGTCCAGTCAGAAGCAAAATTACCACCCTCGTGGAAATATTCTCTCATAACACCAATTCTAAAAGATAATAAACCATCAGTCCTTTGCACCTCATACAGACCTATATCATTACTGAATAATGATTACAAAATATTCATGTCAATCCTAGCTAACAGAATGAAAATCCCACTTTCAAAGACAATTAATAATGATCAAACTGGATTTTTAAATAACAGGCACACACATGATAATATTAAAAGGATACTTACTCTTATAGATTTCTGTACAGTTTTCTGCATGTATGGTTTGGCAAAATTTTTTGCCGGATGCCCTTCCTGACGCAGCCCTCCCCATTTATCCAGGCTTGGGACCGGCTAAGGAGGGATAAAAGGACCTGTACTGATTGGCTAGACAGAGGGACCGAGCTAGTAAAGATGTGCAGCAGGTAAGGGTGATAAAGGATAATGAGGGAAACATACTCACAAGTGAGGAGAGTGTGTTGAGCAGATGGAAAGAGTACTTTGAGGGGTTGATGAATGAAAAGAATGAGAGGGAGAGAAGGTTGGATGATGTGTGGATAGTGAATCATGAAGTGCAGTGGATTAGCAAGGAGGAAGTAAGGATAGCTATGAAGAGGATGAAGAATGGAAAAGCTGTTGATCCAGATGACATACCTGTGGAAGCATGGAGGTGTTTAGGTGAAATGGCAGTGGAGTTTTTAACTAGATTGTTCAATTAAATCTTGGAAAGTGAGAGGATGCCTGAGGAATAGAGAAAAAGTGTTTTCGTACCGATTATTAAGAATAAGGATGATGTGCAGAGCTATAGTAACTACAGAGGGATTAAACTGATCAGTCACAGCATGAAGTTATGGGAAAGAGTAGTGAAAGCTAGGTTAAGAAGGGAGGTGATAATTAGTGATCAGCAGTATGGTTTCATGCCAGGAAAGAGCACTACAGATGTGATGTTTGCTCTGAGAGTGTTGATGGAGAAGTACAGAGAAGGTCAGAAGGAGTTGCATTGTGTTATTGTGGATTTAGAGAAAGCATATGACAGGGTGCCTAGAGAGGAGTTGTAATATTGTATGAGGAAGTTGGGAGTGTCAGAGAAGTATGTAAGAGTGGTACAGGATATGTACGAGGGTAGTGTGACAGCAGTGAGGTCTGCGGTGGGAGTGATGGATGCGTTTATGGTGGAGGTGGGATTACATCAAGGATCAGCTCTGAGCCCTGTCTTATTTGCAATGGTGATGGACAGGTTGACAGGCAAGATCAGACAGGAGTCCCCGTGGACTCTGATGTTTGCAGATGACATTGTGATCTGTAGTGAGAGGTGGAGGAGACCCTGGAGAGGTGGAGATATGCTTTATAGAGAAGAGGAATGAAGGTCAGCAGGACTAAGACAGACTATATGTGTGTGAATGAGAGGGAGGATAGAGGAATGGTGAGGATACAGGGAGTAGAGGTGGTGAAGGTGAATGATTTTAAGTACTTGGGATCAACAGTTCAGAGTAATGGTGAGTGTGGAAAAGAGGTGAAGAAGAGAGTACAGGCAGGATGGAGTGGGTGGAGAAGATTGTCAGGAGTGATTTGTGACAGATGAGTACCAGTAAGAGTGAAAGGGAAGGTCTACAAGAGAGGGAGTGAGACCAGCTATGTTATATGGGTTGGAGACAGTGGCATTGACAAAATGGCAGGAGTCAGAGCTTGACGTGGCAGAGTTGAAGATGTTAAGATTTGCACTGGGTATGACGAGGATGGATAGGATTAGGAATAAATATATTAGAGGGTCAGCCCAGGTTGGAAGGTTTGGAGACAAAGCCAGAGAGGCAAGATTATGTTGGTTTGGACATGTGCTGAGGAGGGATGCAGAGTATATTGGGAAAAAATGCTAAGGATGGACCTGCCAGGTAACAGGAAAAGAGGAAGGCCTAAGATAAGGTGAGATGTGGTGAGAGAGGACATGCAGGTGGTTGGTGTGACAGAGCAAGATGCAGAGGACAGGAAAAAATGGAAACAGTTGATCTGCTGTGGCGACCCCTAATGGGAGCAGCCGAAAGAAGAAGAAGAAGACTTACTCTTATAGATTAAGTGAATAAAGAAGATAGAGAAACACTTGTAATCAGATTAGATATAGAAAAAGCCTTTGATTCCCTCAACTGGGAATATCTATTTAAAACTTTAGCATTATTTGAATTTCCTCCTCCCTTCATCTTATTACTAAACATATATATTAATAACTTAGCCTACATTAAATTAGGTCATTTCACTTCAGAATCTATCCATATAACGAAAGGTACTAAACAAGGATGCCACCTTTCTCCTATTTTATTTGCTTTGGCTATAAAAATACTTGCAGAAATAATACACAATAATCCAAGAATAAAAGGAATAGAAGTCTATGACCAGTACATATCTAAAATAATGCTTTTTGCTGACGATATTTTATTAACCCTATCAAACTCCAGAGAGTCATTAGGAGAGCTACAAGAAGTAATGGAGAAATTGTCTACACTTTACTAGATCAAAATCAAAATTTCTATTTTTAAATAAGAAAAAAGAACTACAAGTTACAGATAAACCCATCATAGGAAAACAAGAACTTACGCTAAATTATTTAGGAAGAGTGTTATGCAAAAATATAAATGAAAAATTTTAAAAAATGATAAAAACATTATTGAAACAATAAAAATATATATAGAAAAGTGGAACAAAATTATATTAACTTTTGAAGACAGATTGCAATTAATAAAAATGATCTTATTGCCAAAAATACTATATGTAGCATTAACAATACAGTTAATTCCTGAAAGATGCATTCTTAAAGAAATAAACTCATATTTAATAAAATATTCATGGTATCCCAAAAAGAATAGAGTAGCTCTAACTCATCACATTAGACCCTGGAAACAAGGAGGATTGAACTTCCCAGAAATAGAAACATATATAAAAGCATCTGTGTTTACAATTACAATAGACCTGATAAACCCAAATTATTTTGCCAACTGGAAAGAATTAACGGCTATATTAACAAATGAATTTAATCTGTTAAAACAAATTTTAATAGTAGACAAATCAAACAAACCCTGGTACATACTATGCATAAGTATACAATATAATATAACAAAACCTTCTAAAAACAACACTGATTAATCATTACATCATTTCCTTTAGGAAACTTATCAATGCAAACATAGATCTAAAACTTTGGTTTGTCCTTTTAACCCCATTTACCATCACTAAGAACTGTCCTCCCAAAATATATAGGGAAACAATAACCCCCCTGGGAACAAAATGGATTCTTATGCTGGTTTCAACGTGTAAATAAATTAAATCTTTTAGCTATACATATGATAAAAACTGTTTACAATATTCCAACACAGGACTGGATAACCTTACAAAGCATTCTAATGTACACTGAAGATTTATGCAGATTAATTAATAATTCCTCATTTAAAGATATTCTAAATCTAATAAGTTTTCTGTATGAATTTATATATAATAGCTGTGAAAAGAAAAAGTCCATTTCAGGTCTATATAAAGAGTTAATAACATATAAAACAATTCCCAAACCATCATACTGGCAGTTTTTTAACAAAAGGTCAGTCATTGCAGTTAACAGAAGAAATTAAAAGTAACATCTTACTATCAGTTAATTACACCTCTGACCCACAGTACTGGAAAATATTTAACTGGAAACACTTACACAGAGCATTTTTAACACCAGAGAGAATTAAAAAGATCAGTACTACTACTAATGGTTTTTGCTGGAGGTGTGAAAAGTCAAATAAAGCAGACTGGATTAATATTTTTTATGAATGTAATAAAATTAAATCATATTGAAATGGAATTAATCATTTTTTACAAGCTTTATTTAATGACTCCTTTACCTTAACTAAAGTATTGATAATACTAAATGTAAATGAAGGTCACTACCTGAATAAGACAAATATGTATTTGTTATGGACAATACTTGCTATATCTAGGAAATACGTAACCAGAAGGTGGAATTCAAATACACCCAGACCTTGGAATAATTCTACACTTTACTGAAGACAACTGCATTGGTGGAAATAAAAATCAAAGAACTATGAATCTGTCCCCGCCCATTGGTAAATAATCCTTGGAAGAAAGTTATATCTTTGTTGCAGTCTCCAATAGAGTTATGGTCAGCTACCCAGACCACCTTTAATACAATAGAAAACTGGCTTTCTGAACGTCGTCTGATCCTAAATCCCAAAAAAACTAAAATGCTGTTATTTTCACCAACACGTAGGTCTACCGCTTTCACCTTTACCATAAATTCAAATAATGGCACAATAATCTCCCCTGACCCCTCTACAAAACTATTAGGTGTCATCATAGACAATAATCTAAAATTCGACCTACATGTTAACCAAACTATCAAAACCATCAATAAAAAACTAGGGTCACTTTGCAGAATAAAAGCTTTCCTAACCCCTCCAACTAAAATTGCCATAGCTTGCTCTCATCTTCTTTCAACCCTTCTGTATGCATCCCCTCTACTCTCGAATTTAAACAAAACTGTCCTTAACAAACTCTCAATTTGCTACAACCACATTGCCAGGTTTGCCACTGGGCTGCCTTTTAGGACACATCATTGCATCAATGTAAATCAGCTTGGGTGGCTTGAACTACCCAGCCCAATCCAGTATAACCAATTGATTATGGCCTATAAAGTCCTCTATAATCCAGACAATACTCCTGCACTTAAAAATATTATCACCCCCTATAACACTCCTAGACCGCTTCGATCCTCTAACAAACTACTAATTCAGACTAGCAAAATTAATAACACAGCCGGTGACTCTCTCTTTGCAAACTCTGTAAGTAGATCCTGGAACTCTCTTCCAGCTAATATTACCTTACTTTCCACCTTAGGTCAATTTAAAACTAGACTTAGACAACATTTGTCACTTAACTGGTTATGTCAATGTATCAAGCCTGGCTAACTCTCTCTAGAATGTGTAAAAATCTGTTAACCAGTTTACTGTGTAATTGAATTTAATCCTGACTTGCGCTCAGGATTATCTCTAACCCGTGGAACTTGTTTAACTTGCTTACTTATGTAATCTTTGTAAATAGTCTGTTTGTAATATGTAATGCTGGTATTATGTAATGCTGTATCTGCTTTCCCTTGGAGCTTTTCTCCCCGGACCTCCGCTGAAAATGGGCATGCATCCAGTCGGACTATCCCGGTCAACAAATGTAAAATAAATAAAAATAAAAATAAATTGTTGGAAACTCTGCAATAATCAATATTGTATCTCTGAAACTGATCTGTTACTTCTATATTTAATAACATACAGTGTATATAATTGAAAGTCAGGCTACTGTAAATATTGTATATAGTTGTTTAAAATGATATTTAAAAATATTATGTACATGTTATTTTAATTGAAAATAAAAAAAAAAATATTTGAGAAAAAAAAAAGGTTCCCTCCATTCCTGTATTTTGAGGTGTGATGATAGCTCCCAGAAGTCTTTCTCATTGGCTTGAAAGTACAGTCAATGAAACAGAGTCTTCTTGTTGCTGCACATCAAAATATTGATGTGAAAAAGCTGGAGCAACGTTGCCTAATGTGACAGTAAGAGGATCCATAGTTCGTAATGTTCAGTTGAAGATTTGTTTTGGACCCATTTGGACTCATTGAATTCACCAATGATCTGCAAGGTTTTGAATTTGGACCTGTTGAATTTATGGACCTATTTGAACTGTGGACTTCCTTGAGGAACTGCAACATTTTGAATTTGAGCTCATTGAATTTATAGGTTATGTAAGTAACATTTTGAACCCATAGATGATTGTGTGTGTGTGTGTGTGTGTGTGTGTGTGTGTGTGTGTGTGTGTGTGTGTGTGTGTGTGTGTGTGTGTGTGTGTGTGTGTGTGTGTGTGCGTTTGTTTGATAGACAGGAAGGACCTCCTAAAATTGTTTTCTTTTCCACTGAGGATTGCAGTCAGTGTCATACATAGATGCCCTTATCATTTTAAAATCCATTTTTAGTGTGTGCATGTGTGTGTGTGTGTGTGTGTGTGTGTGTGTGTGTGTGTGTGTGTGTGTGTGTGTGTGTGTGTGTGTATGTGTGTGTGTGAGAGAGATGAGAAGAACCTGCTAAAAAGCTGTGTTTTTTTTCTGCTGAGATTTGCAGTGTGTCATATGCATACATGCCTTTATCTTTTGCAATTCTATCTGTTTATCAGGTAAAATCCTAGTCTTCAGGAGCATTGTCTGGATAATTGCCATGCTCTGGTCTTCAGGAGCACTGTCTGGTTAATTGCCATGCTCTGGTCTTCAGGCGCACTGTCTGGTTAATTGCCATGCTCTGGTCTTCAGGAGCATTGTCTGGTTAATTGCCATGCTCTGGTCTTCAGGAGCACTGTCTCTTTAATTGCCATGCTCTGGTCTTCAGGAGCACTGTCTGATTAATTGCCATGCTCTGGTCTCCAGGCACACTGTCTGGTTAATTGCCATGCTCTGGTCTTCAGGCGCACTGTCTGGTTAATTGCCATGCTCTGGTCTTCAGGAGCACTGTCCGGTTAATTGCCATGCTCTGGTCTTCAGGAGCACTGTCTGGTTAATTGCCATGCTCTGGTCTTCATGAGCACTGTCTGATTAATTGCCATGCTCTGGTCTCCAGGCACACTGTCTGGTTAATTGCCATGCTCTGGTCTTCAGGCGCACTGTCTCTTTAATTGCCATGCTCTGGTCTTCAGGAGCACTGTCTGATTAATTGCCATGCTCTGGTCTCCAGGCACACTGTCTGGTTAATTGCCATGCTCTGGTCTTCAGGCGCATTGTTTGGTTAATTGCCATGCTCTGGTCTTCAGGAGCACTGTGGTTAAAAGTCATGCTCTGGTGCCTTCAGGATCTCTGTCTGGTGACTTGTTCAGAGTCATAAAGTAAGCATCTGGAGTTGAAAAGATTCAAACTCTGTTCCATTAACCCCAACGAGAAAACCTTTAAGAATTTAGAACCATAATGCTCTGCTTTAGCTGCCAGACATTTGTTAATTTCTTAGTTTTCTGGTAAATCACTGAGGATTATAGTCAGTCACTAATGCTAGTCATTAGAGTAATATATTTTTTGTTCAGAAAGTGCATGTCATTCAGCACCTGTTGTTCTGATAACTTTTTAAGTGAATTAGATTGTCTGGCACTTAAGGCTCTGAGCTGTTAATGCAGTACTTCATGTAATCAAAAGTACAGGGTTTGAATTCTTCCACCTCTATTTGCCAACTGTGTGACTTTAACAAGTCACTCAACTAGGCAGTGCTCTTGCATCATCCATGAAAAGGTACATTTTGTCTCATAGTTATATCTCATAGGTTCATAGGTTCATAGATGTTTACTAGGCTAACAACCACAGGGGCCTTTTTAAGCCTAGACATGCATCCCAAATCTCTGACAAGTTCTGATACCCTTGATAAGTGTAAGCATGGGCCTGGGTGATGAACCATTTACAGGTTATCTGTGTCCATTAGAGACATAGGTGCCAAACCAGGGATGAATTTTTTATTTCCATCAAATTGTCCAAGTTGCACTTGAATTGGCTTAGGGAGGAACTCTACTTCACATTGATGGGGAGCCTGTTCCATAGATGGGATAGTCTCTGGGATACATACCTATCTCTCCAGCAGGTCCTATTTATATCACAGGAAAGGTTCAAGGTTTATCTGGGTAACAAATATATAAACCTCTCTTTTATACCTCACCTCTTACTTGAGCCAAACAGATTTACAAGCCCCTTCTTACCAGCCCTCACTTCCCCAGTATTTCCTATCCATCTACTAAACTCAGGTGACTCTAGAATTAATTCCTAGCTTTGCCTCTAACCATGTATCCATTCAAAGTAATGTCACTACTTTCCCTACTAAGCCTTATGATAAGTTTATATCTCCTCTCTGCTTATGAAAATCAACACTACTTAGGATTTCACTATCCAAAATGTCAAACCACCCCATTCGTATCACATATGGCTGGACAACCCCTAATTTACCCTATACCCAACTCCTGAAACACAGCGTACCATCAGCTTATCAAACCTAGATACACCAGTTCAAAATCTAAACAGTATCAAAAACTTATAAACAATTTTTTGAAACTTACTATGTACTTACAATATAACCTCACAAAGGATGGTGACATCCACCCCAACCCTAGCTCTAATGCTACTGATAGCCCCACCTCAGGTGGTGATAAGCCTATCAAAATGGTATCTATCAGTAGATCCTCCAGCTCCCTTCTGATCTGTCATCTAAATATTAGAAGCATAAATAACAAAGTACATAACTTACATGCCCTCCATTCTCCTGAAATATTATGCTTAACTGAAACCTGGCTAAAACCAGGGACCCCAAACAATGAAGTTCTACCACCTGGGTATAATATACTCAGACTTGACCGGACCACTAAGAAGGGAGGTGGGATAGCAGTACTCTATAAATCTACACTAAATGTTAAAATAGATCCCATACAACCACCCCAGGTCAACAAAGCAGAAATGCTTTCCACTAAACTCCAGATTAATAAAAACAAAGCATAAATATTGTCTGCATATATATTCCCTCAGGGAATAATACCAATACCTTAGAAGATACCCTCTACTGGTTAGCAAATAACTACCCACAAGAAACCATAGCACTTGGAGATTTTAATACCGACTGGAACAACTGCTCTTCACAGTCACCTACCATGCATGTGAATCTATATGGATTTTCACAGATCATATCCACCCCACTAGGACAGGAAAACTTAATCACAAAAACAGCATACTAGACTGGATTCTAATCAATAGCCATTCCCATATGTATACTTCTGGAACCTTTCCTGATGACCTCAGCGATCACTTTCTCACCTTTATTTGCAAACATAAAACCAATAACCATCACCAGCCCTCATATAGAACAGTAGGAAATAATAAGAACTTTAATCCTATCAGGTTTCAAGATGAACTCAAAACATGTAAATGGTCATCCCTTAAAAATATGCCCCTTGAAGAGGCTGTTGCCTACTTCAACAATAAATTCCTCACCATCCTCAATTCTCATGCTCCTGCCCACTCAACTAGGACCAAAACTAAAATCACACCTTGGCTCTCTACAGAGACCAGATCTAAAATCAAACTCAATATCAGGCATGGAATAAATGGCATGCCACAAAAGCGGTTCTAGATCAAATTAAATTTCGTCAATTAAGGAACGACATGAAAAGATCCACCTTACAAGACAAAAAAAACTACTACTTCCAACTCCAACAGAGAAACCAAAATAATCCTAAAAAGTTCTGGGCAGGGATAAATAAACTTATGCATACCACTACCCCACCTCCTTCAGCCTCTACTGATAAATCTCCAGAGGACGTCGCTAACACCTTCAATAGCTTCTTTACCGAGACTATCCAAACCCTAGCTAGCCAAGTGCCCCTAAACTCCTCTAGCACAAATTTCAGTCATCCTTTAGCGTCCATCCAGTACCTACAGCCTTCATTTGTTCTCTAATCAAAAGTTAAAACCCACTACTCTAGCTGCTGATCTACTCCCTGCTGAATACTTGCGAAAAGCTGCAGAAGCTATAGCATACCCCATCTCTATTCTAATAAACCGCTCTATATCAGAAGCAAAAGTTCCCACTATCGGGAAAATATCACGGGTCATACCCCTCCATAAAGGTGGAAGCTCTACTGAGTTGTCCAATTTTAGGCCCATAGCTATCTTATCCCCACTTGCTAAAATTATGGAAAAATGCATCTAAAAACAACTTCTGTCCCATCTAATTCAGAATAATCTACTGGCCAACTCTCAGCATGGCTTTAGGCCACACCATAGTACCACCACAGCCCTACTATCCTTCTCTAATACTATCAACCACAACAGGAACAGTAGTAAATTATCCTCTGGCGTCTTCTTGGATCTATCAAAGGCTTTTGATATGGTCAACCACAATCTACTTATCAAGACTCTGAAAACAATGTCGCTGGGAGAACACTCTCTCCAATGGTTTCAATTATACCTGCATAATAGGCAACAAGCCGTCCTATGGCATAACAAACTATCTAATCTCCTGGCCAACACATTGGGTGTTCCCTAGGGTTCTATTCTGGGAACTCTTCTGTTTTCAATATTTATTAATGACCTTCACACTGTTATTCTAAAGGTAAATTGCATCCAATACGCGGACGACGCCACGTTGGTCTGCACTGCTACCTCCCAACTAGAGCTGCAGGCAATCATGCAGAGTTCCTTTAACCAAGTAGAAAACTGGTTTGCTGACCACTGTCTTATTTTAAATCCTAGTAAAACAAAACTCCTACTCTTCTCCCCCACCCACAGGTCCCCACGGTTATCCTTTTCCATCATGTCCAATAATGGAACCATAATCTCCCCAGACCTTCATACTAAACTCCTAGGAGTTATTATCGACAACAATCTTAAATTTGATGTGCACATCAAAAAAACTGTCAAAACCATTAGCAAAAAACTTGGATCCCTATATAGGATAAAGCCTTTCCTAACCCCATCTACTAGAACTGCCATTGCCCGCTCCAATCTACTCTCTACCCTACTTTATGCCTCCCCTGTACTTACCAACTTAAATAAGACTGAATTTAACAAGGTCTCTAGCTGCTACAATCACATAGCCAGATTTGCCACTGGCTTGCCCTATAGAACACACCACTGTATTAACCTGAGTAATCTTGGATGGCTAGACCTATCCAGACTGTTTCAGTATAACCAACTTATACTGGCTTATAAAGTACTCAAACAATCTGAAAAAACTCCGGCATTAAAAGATATTATCTATCCCCACCTTAATCTTAGAACACTATGCTCTTCTAATAGACTAGTAGTTCAAACTATCAAATCCAATAATTCTGCCAGAGACTCCCTGTTTGCCAGTTATGTTGGCAAAATCTGGAACTCTTTACCTGCTGACATTGCCATAGATACATCCTTATCTCGCTTCAAGAAATGTCTCAAGCAGTATTTCAAGTCTCAGTGGTTATGTCCATGCTACAAGCCTGACTAATTGTTAGGCTCCAGTTGTATATTTATACTATTTTTTGGAATCTCTTTGTTTTGTTCTTCTTTAATAAGTGGTTCATGTATGACATATCTATCCACAGACTTTGAAACCTGAGTTAATGTGTACTTTTTAAAGATGTTTGTGTTAACTTCCTTTGCAGCTTTTTTCCCCGGGTCTTCACTGAAAATGGACATGTATCCAGTCAGACATTCCCGGTCAACAAATGTAAAATAAATAAATAAATAAAATAGTGTTTAAAATTTGTCCTCTCATTATTTTTGTCTTTGTTCAGAGATCTCAAAAAATGATGGTGTTTTGACCTGCTACTTTTAAAATTTGTCTCTTCCTTACAAGTTGTTGTGGATTGTGATCACTAAATATTGACAGGCATACGAGGTTCAGACTTTGGATAATTCAATAAATGCTTGCTAATGCAAAGCTTCTTAATGTAACAACTTTCTAAGTATATAAATAAATATTAAAAGTCTGTTCTTTATTTTGGTTCTTCGATATTGAGCTAAGAAGCTGGGAGAGTATGCAGTGTAATCTGTTGCTGTGTATAGTTCTCTTAGCAGCAGGCTGAAATACACTTCTAGGTCATTATTTATGTATTTATCCATTCATTTCATCACAAGAGTGTCAGATAGAGTGATGTTTATGAAGCTGGAAATTGATGGTGTAATGATGAATGTTGTTAGTGCGTATGCTCCACAAGTTGGGTGTGCAATGGATGAGAAAGAAAAATTTTGAAGTGAATTGGATAAAGTGGTGATGACTGTACCCAAGGGTGAGAGAGTGGTGATTGGAGCAGATTTCAATGGGCATGTTGGTGAAGGGAACAGAGGGGATGAGGAAGTGATGGGTGGGTATGGTGTTAAACAAAGGAATGCAGAAGGTCAGATGGTAGTGGATTTTGCGAAAAGGATGGACATGGCTGTGGTGAATATGTATTTTAACAAGAGGGAGGAGCATAGGGTGACATACAAGAGTAGAGGAAGATGCACACAGGTGGATTATATCTTATGTAGGAGGGCCAGTTTGAAGGAGATTGGAGACTGTAAAGTGGTGACCTGAGAAAGTGTCATTAGGCAGCATAGGATAGTGGTTTGTAGGATGACGTTGGTTATCAAGAAGAGGAGGAGGAGTGTGAGGGCAGCACCAAGGATCAAGTGGTGGAAATTGAAAAAGGGTAATTGTGAGGTGGAGTTCAGGGATGAGTTAAGGCAGGCACTGGGTGGCAGTGAAGAGTTACCAAATAGCTGGTTAACTACAGCAGAGCTAGTAAGGGAGACGGCTAGAAAGGTGCTTGGTATCACATCTGGACAGAGGAAGGATGACAAGGAGACATGGTGGTGGAATGAGGAAGTACAGGAGAGTATACAGAGAAAGAGGTTGGCAAAGAAGAAGTGGGATTGTTAGAAAAAAGTATAAACTGCAAGGAACCACCATGAAAAAATATAAAAAATTTTAATAAGAAACGAGCGCTTTCACGCACACTCAGGTGCGCTTCATCAGGTTACAATTAAACAACGAAATCCATTCTCTTATATACAAACGCAGATTTCAATTAAACAATCCAATAAAACAATAATTAAACAATTAGAACCACAATAGTTTCAGAATTTAAAGGGACAAGAGCTCTTACATACTCCGGTGTCAGAACTCTAACATATATAAATATATAACAAATAAAACTTCATGGTTTATCACCAGTAAACATAAATAAAATTGCATCATAAATTATTTATATATTTTCAATATTAAAACCTTCTCTATACATTATCGACGAGCTTAGATAACAATTTTAGTCAAGCAGTACATGTTGCAAGCTGATACGAAGATAATATCTGAATAAAATCATTTATCACATACTAAAACGTATTAATCAAACATCTTGATATAAGATATTAATCTTTGATGTCAAATGCTCAAGGTCAATGTTTACTAACCTGGCTAAAAAATATTGTCTGTACACTAAAGACAATGCCTCATATTTAACGGCAAAATAATAATAAGTCCATCGAGGGGCCAACAATGCCCCGTTACTACGGAGTCATGCCCAGAGGGTTCTAATATATAAAAACAAAACAAAATATTACCTAGTGCCTAGTATCGACAAATTGATCATATGTATGGTATAATATTACAATTATCAACCAGATCAAAAATTTAAGGATGTAGGTGATACATGGAAGCTAAGAGCTTGGAGCAAACACACATTTTCAGTATGCATTCATACATTATCTAATTACCTATTCATAGTCAGACATTAAACATTACAATTAATTAATTTCAAACTGTCTAAAAAAGGTGTGTTAATCTCATAGTTAGATAATAAAATAAAGATGTATATAACGTAAGCAAAGGCTCCTAAGTTCATAATCAAATCATAGATTATGCCATACATGATAATATTGAAACA
Source organism: Protopterus annectens (assembly GCF_019279795.1). Lineage (NCBI taxonomy): Eukaryota > Metazoa > Chordata > Ceratodontiformes > Protopteridae > Protopterus > Protopterus annectens. Next base: position 769,696,817 of record NC_056734.1, on the reverse strand, counting down.
GTAATATGGAAAATGTAACAGAACAGAGCCTGAATCATATACATAAGAACCAAGGAATGAGGCTAATGTATACTATAAATAAAGGTTGTTGCAAAAGTGACGGAGATTGTTTGGATAAACCTTCTCTGTTAGCCTAGGTAGTATGGATAATCAATATCCAGGCTAATTAGAAAAAGGGAATACAGCAAAACATTCTATAAGGACCCTAATAGAGCAGGGCGAATGCTAACCATTGAGTTAAGTCCTGGTGCAACATGGGCCTTTAGCCTCAATATCCACCTAAGTTCAAACATCTCAATGGTACCTATATGATCCCCTTCTCTTCTATTAGGGTTCACAACTTGCAATACCAAGAAGCTAAAGCTATGCTGAGGTCTATCATGACAATGCATGGCTAGAGCATTTGTAAGGTTGTTCTTCTTTATGTCGTATGTATGATTATATATACGATCCTTAAATCTACGTGATGTCATCCCTACATAGTATGCATCACATAGATTGCAAGTTGCCAGATAGATGACATTGTGCGTATCACATGTAGCATAGAAAGTAGGTTTAAAAACTATGTTGATACCTGGAATGTCAAAGTTTTGAGTTTTGGCAATGTATTTACATAATGAACATCTACTGGTGGGATTGTCAGAGAAATGAAGAAAGTAGACAGGAGTATAAGGAGATGAGGTGCATGGCAAAGAGAGAGGTGGCGAAGGCTAAGGATAAGGCATATAAAGAGTTGTATGAAAAGTTGGACACTAAGGAGAGAGAAAAGGACCTGTACTGATTGGCTAGACAAAGGGACCAAGTTAGGAAAGATGTGCAGCAGGTAAAGGTGATAAAGGATAATGAGGGGCACATACAAGCGAGGAGAGTGTGTTGAGGAGATGGAAAGAGTACTTTGAGGGGTTGATGAATGAAGAGAATGAGAGGGAGAGAAGGTTGGATGATGTAGGGATAGTAAATCATGAAGTACAATGGATTAGCAAGGAGGAAGTAAGGATAGCTATGAAGAGAATGAAGAATGGAAAGGCTGTTGGCCCAGATGACATACCTGTGGAAGCATGGAGGTGTTTAGGTGAAATGGCTGTGGAGTTTTTAACCAGATTGTTTAATGAAATCTTGGAAAGTGAGAGGATGCCTGAGGAATGGAGAAAAAGTGTTTTGGTACAGATTTTTAAGAATAAGGGTGATGTGCAGAGCTGTAGTAACTACAGAGGGATTAAACTGATCAGTCACAGCATGAAGTTATGAGAAAGAGTAGTGGAAGCAAGGTTAAGAAGGGACGTGATGATTAGTGATCAGCAGTATGGTTTCATGCCAGGGAAGAGCACTACAGATGCAATCTTTGCTCTGAGAATGTTGATGGAGAAGTACAGAGAATGTCGGAAGGAGTTGCAATGTGTTTTTGTAGACTTAGAAAAAGCATATGACATGGTGCCTAGAGAGGAGTTGTGGTATTGTATGAGGAAGTCAGGAGTGCCAGAAAAGTATGTAAGAGTGGCACAGGATATGTACGAGGGTAGTGTGACAGCGGTGAGATCTGCGTTGGGAGTGATGGATGCGTTTAAGGTGGAGGTGGGGTTACATCAAGGATCAGCTCTGAGCCCTTTTTTATTTGCAATGGTGAAGGACAGGTTGACAGACAAGATCAGACAGGAGTCCCCGTGGACTATGATGTTTGCAGATGACATTGTGATCTGTAGTGAGAGTAGGGAACAGGTGGAGGAGACCCTGGAGAGATGGAGATATGCTCTAGAGAGAAGAGGAATGAAGATCAGCAGGACTAAGACAGAATATATGTGTGTGAATGAGAGGGAGGATAGAGGAATGGTGAGGATGCAAGGAGTAGAGGTGGCGAAGGTGGATGAGTTTAAATACTTGGGGTCAGTAGTTCAGAGTAACGGTGAGTGTGGAAGAGAGGTGAAGAAGAGAGTACAGGCAGGATGGAGTGGGTGGAGAAGAGTGTCAGGAGTGATTTGTGACAGACGAGTACCTGTAAGAGTGAAAGGGAAGATCTACAAGAGGGTAGTGAGACCAGCTATGTTATATGGGTTGGAGACAGTGGCATTGACAAAAAGGCAGGAGTTTGAGCTGGATGTGGCAGAATTAAAGATGTTAAGATTTGCACTGGGTTTGACGAGGGTGGACAGGATTAGGAATAAGTATATTAGAGGGTCAGCCCAGGTTGGAAGGTTTGGAGACAAAGCCAGAGAGGCACGATTACATTGGTTTGGACATGTGCTGAGGAGGGATGCTGAGTATATTGGGAAAAAGATGCTAAGGATGAAGCTACCAGGTAACAGGAAAAGAGGAAGGCCTAAGATAAGGTTTATGGATGTGGTGAGAGAGGATATGCAGGTGGTTGGTGTGACAGAGCAAGATGCAGAGGACAGGAAGAAATGGAAATAGGTGATCTGCTGTGGCGACCCCTAATGGGAACAGCCGAAAGAAGATGATGATCCATTCATTTCATCACAAACAAACAAACATTGGGGATGTATGTATTCATTCAAGTGGGCCATAATTGATGATCACGTGTGTGCGTTTGTGTGTGTAAATACGTGGTCCAGCATCCCAGGGTACTTATGGTGTAAAGAAATGAATCAATTGTAGTAAACTGCAGTATCATCATATGAGCTAGTTCTTTGAGGTGGTCTTTGATTTCCTTGTTTTGTTGACAGCATGTTTATTATTTGGCTGTGAATAAACTGGAGAAGATGAAGTCTAAGAGTTTAGTGTTAACATTTTAACTATGAATACATTTTTAATTTAACTTATTTTTTTAGGCATGTGGTGGGTTGTAACAGTTTGTCTCTCACCTAGTGCAGATGGGTAAGGCTCCAAGCTGTTAATGAGATGCTTCATGTAATGCAGGGTTTGATTCCCTCAGCCTTTGATTGTCTACAATGTCACACTGGACAAGTCATTTAACCTGGTAGTTCTCCTGGGCTGTCCTGAAAAAGAACACTTGCATCCAGTGGGTTGTCGTAAGGAATTAGCAAATGCGTTACACATTTTTGTCTTTTGAATTCCTGCATCCTTCACATAAGTGCTAATTAACACTTCACTAAATGTTATTTGACTGTGAATCCCAGCATATCTTTTGAAGTTCAATAAGTTGCCAGATGCATTCTATATAAAAGTGAGTTTCATGCAAGAGATTGTTCACACAGTCTGTTTTCTGTGTGAGAGTGTTATTTTTTGTTAGCAAATGGCTGTCATAGTTTTTGCTGAAAATTTTCAAGTAATTGTTTTTTTAAATTAAATCCAAATCTCTGTAATGACTGTGAAAGTAAAAATGAAAAATATTATGCAAACTGACATATCGGTACAGTGTTTTTATGGTAAATGGAGAGAAACAGACAAATACTGAGTATGACTGGGGGCCCTAGTCCATTACCCTGTGAAGGGCCCATTTAACCATGATCCCAGCTCTGGGTTCCTGGGGGTATTACAGTGTACCACTTAGATGACCCTTGCTTGTGACAGAAGCAATACTGTAGTGTGCTTGACGGGTTATGATTTTGCTGCTGAGGTCTAGGCACAGCATTATATTGCCTAATAGGATTTGGGAGGGGGTTTCTTTATACCTCAGTGCAAGTAAATTTGGTGTTAGTGGTGTGATGTGGCAGTATGAATATGTAGTGAGCTCTATCAGCCTGTGTACAGGAGTAACAGTAGAGGTTTGCCTCCAGGTTAAGTATATTAACCACTTTCTCAAGAGGGTTCAATTCCTGGCAGCAATAAGGAGCAGTCAGTGAACATAAGGAAGTTCTTACATTCTTCAATGTGCCTAATGCTCCATAGAAGGCTGGAAACAGAAAGGGTACAGGTAGAATATGGTCCCATGGTGTCTGGCAATCTGATGGGGGAATCAGTATAATTAGGTTCTGGATAAATATGTGAGCTAAGGAACAGCACCAGCAGCATCAGCTCTTAGGTAAGATACAGTAATAGTAGATTAACAACTTGTATTGCAAAGTCAGTTCATGTATATTGCAGAAATCTAACAGAAAAAATAGCAACAATTTTTAATATCCTTAGTATAGTCAAAGTTTATATACTTGGCTAACATTAAAACATATAGTTATGACAATCTGGGTAGGATGAGGAAAGGTAGTAAAAACAAATGGACAAGCAGTTTTAATGTTTTAAATACCATATTGCAGCAAATACAAAACAAAATTGGCAAACATTTTCAGTGCTTTCAGTATAATATGCAAACAGATGAGACCAGATACTTGCATGGATGCCACAAATTAATAGCTACTATATGGTAGACAAGACTCAGGTTACAGGCATGGGTGCCATATGAGTATGAAAAGCCAGTGCTCATTGGCTATTTTGTAGTGTGATTTAGCTAAGTCGCGCTTGGAAGAAATAAGAGATGAGCCATACAGTGCAGTTCAAAGAGAAAACACACAAAACATTGCCAAAAGTGAGTATGTGCCAGCAAGCCAATAGCAAATTTGAATTCTGAAAACTGCTTGTTTCCCTTCTGCGACATCACTAAAACTGCAATGTCCGCAGGTGAAAAAAATACAACCAATGAGGCATACAGTTCACAATGCTAACTTAAGTACAAGGTAAGTAAAATAAAGTCATGTTCCTAGTGGGCTTGGGATCTGAAGTGCGGTCACATCTAGTAGCTGGGAGATCAGGTGAGGTGCATGCAAAGCTTAGCATAAACAGCCTCTGTTTTATGCAACACACCCAAAGCAACCAATAGGAAATAGTAATACTACTAGCAAGTCAGCTGCAAATTCACATCCTGAACACTGTTCCCCTTCTGTAACGAGTGTAAAACTACAATAGCCCCAGGTGAAAACATGCCACCAATTAGGCGCACAGCTCACAATACTAGCTTAATTTAAGTACATTTATCTTACTTTCCTGATTATCTTGGATCAGAAGTGTGGTTAAATCTGGTAGCTGTGTGCTCAAATGTGCAGCATGCAGCAGCTTGACAGCTTGACACAATTAAATTCTGAGCTATGCAACTCAGTACAAAATTAAACGGTGAATATTATGCAAAGCAGAAAATATAGGAATGAGTCGTACCAACAAGCTAAGGACAACTAATAGCAAATTTACATTCTGAACAGTTTGTTACCCCTCTCTTACAAGAGTAAAATTGCAATACTCCCCCCCTCAAAAATATATTACTAGCGAGGCACACAATTAACACAATCAGCTCAAGTGAAAGAGTAATGTTATTTCCCTGGTGGTCTAAGGATCAGAAGTATGGTTATAGCTGGGAGATGAGATGTATAGCATGCAGCAGATAAAGATCGGTCCCTGCAATGTAGCACAAAATAAAAGTGAAAACACACAAAGCAGACAAACAGAAATAATAGAAATATCAAGCTAATAGCAAATGGACATTCTAAATGCTCTCATTTTTCTTCTATTGTAATAGTAAAACTGCAATTGCATCCGACAAAAAGCTACCACTTAGCAAGCAAAACAATTCCCAGAATTAGTTTGAGTGCAGTAGCTTAAGTAAAGAAAAGTCTCTTCCCTAGTGGTTTAGCTATTAGAAGTGTGGTCAAATCGGTCAGCTGTGTGTCAAATGTGCAGCAAACAGCAGCTGCATCCACACCTTAATTCTTCCTGATTTATTCCTTCATTCTGAAGGCATACGCATGCACTGGTGCTTACAAAATTATGTCAAAGAAACCAAAATAGTTTATTATCATAGCCATATACTTGTGGTGCAGAACTGCAAAGCTGTATGACATTTTATTACATTAGGTAGCTTCATATCTCTCAACCTCATTGTTCAAGGAATCTGGACAAAGACTGAAATAATGGGGAAACAAAGGCCCAAAATTAGGGACAGCTTTTAAACAGTGCCCCTAAAAAACTTACAGGGTTGCTAAAATAAAAGGATTTTTATTATTGTGCAGTTTCTGTAGGATGTGAACTCTGAAACATAAATGTATGTCATTATTCAATTACGTCAATCCTTGGTGATTTGCCAGAAAACTAATTTTATGAGGAACAGACCAAAACTATGAGTCAAAAATTTGGACATTCTGCAAAAATCTGGACATTTGAGAGATATGGGCAGTTTCTTTGTCCATATCGTTTAGAATGTATCTGGAATGTATCCTCATTTACAGGTTGCTGTGACCATCAGACAGTATCCTGGCAACTCGTTATGCCATATTACAAAACACATCTCATCAAGGACATGATTATCTGTAGTCTAGACTGTCTTTTATTCAGGTAATAGGTAAAAAAGAAGCCTAACAGTTTTACAGATTTGTCACATTCTAAAATGCTCCTGCTCAGTTATATTCACCTTGAACTTAGTGCATTTATTTCCTCTGAAGCAGAAATTTTACTGGTTTAATTAACACTAAAGCACTAGCATAATTTAGTAGAATGGTATACTTCACAGACACTCAGGAAAAGGTAGCAACACCATATTTGAGAATTCTAGTTTTTCTTAATGAATAAATAGGCTGATGCCAAAGAAGAAGTATTTCTTACACAGTCTATTTTTCTTGAAATTCTGTTTATCCAGTTTCATTATTTCTCTCTCTCTCTCTATAATATATATATATATATATATATATATGTGCTCTCTCTTTTTCTCTGTTTATTGTTATTTTTAAGTTTCTGGCATGTCGTTTGCAGACTTCCTTTTATTCTCTTAAGAAAATGCTGCTTAATCAATATTAATTTGTTCTCTGTGCTTTATCAGAGAATCTAAAGCAAGAAACAGAAAAGGTAATAACTAAGATAAGGAGGTTATTATATAAAATAAGAAAAATGCAATTTAGAGCATATATCAAGAAGCAAAGTTTTGTAAGAGAACACGTGATGTCTTAATCCATTCCATTCCTTTAGCTCTAGAGAAATTTGAATTAATTCGTTAGAAGCTATTGGGTGATATTTATCTTTATCCTTTAATTTTTGCAAGTGAGCTTACTTACATTAACAGACTCTTCCCTTTCTTGGTTGTGGCTTGCTCCTATGAAACAAGATTTGAATGCTCAGTCTAACGATCTAAACCTAGTCTGCAAAATAAACAGAATGGTTTGGAGGGATAGGTTATCTCACAGATGATGCCACTGCTTTGGAAAAGACACCTCATCGACATAAAACAAAGTTTATCCCTGTTCAGATTTCAAGCACAACTTGGCTCTACGGAGGTGTAAAAGAAAGATTTACCCCCAAACTTCCCCTTGTACTATTAATGCACTGCGGTAGTTCCTAAAATATTATCTCACATATAGGTCCCCCTCAAATTATCTATTGTATGATCTGTGTTATTTCCATTAGCGGTAATATATAACTATTGACCATGGGATGGGGTAAAGCCAATCTAACAGCAAACAGGATATGTTAATTCAAGCATCAAAAGGGAAATTGCCTAGGTTTAAAATGACATGCAAGGGCAGCTAGCCTAGTATCTACCTATGAACCTATAAATGTAGCCATACACTCTGCTTTTAAGCTCTACTGTGTAACTATATTGTTACTAAAGGCTGTAACTATGTATTTTCTTTCTTTTTGTACCTAATTTTAATAATATCTTAGGGTTCTGCATGTCAAGAAAAAAAGGACACTTCCTCCAGTGTAGCAGGGTGTATCAAAGTACTGGTCTTTCTGTCACACACATACACACACACACACACACACACACACACACACACACACACACACGCACACGCACACGCACACACACACACACACACACACACACACACACACACACACACACACACACACACACACACACAGACACACACACACACACACACACACACACACAGACAGAAAATAATTTTCTTTATGGTGTAGTTTGAGAAATACAGTTCACTGCTAGTTAAGAAAAGTAGCCTTCAGTCAAGAAGACTCCTAAAATAAATTTGATGATAGTCATACTTGAACTGTTTAATTGTGTATGTGTATATATATATATATATATATATATATATATATATATATATATATATATATATATATATCTATCTGTGTGTGTGTGTGTGTGTGTGTGTGTGTGTGTATGTATATATGAGTACTACTATGACATCAGGACATCTAATGAGAAAAATGCCTTGTATAAGCATACCTTGATTTGTGTCGGTGCTAATTTTGTATTCTTTGTGGTTGAGCAAGTTCGTATGGACATTAGGGATGGCCCTTGGGAGGCTCGCCTTGAGTACCGGGAACATTTTTTGGCAGGTTACCCTTGATTCTGGGAGACTACCTGGGCTCAACGAGTATATCAGCATTGCCCCTCTTTTAAATGTCAGAGCAGCTAAACTGTGATTTTATAACCTATTGGTTAAAATGTGCACCAACATCAAATTATGCTAAACTTGTATTGCACTGTAAAAAAATTATTTATTGTGCTTTTATGTAGATTTACTACAACAGTTAGGTATTGGTGCTATATGGTTACAGCATTTTATGCTTTTTATGTCTTATATTGACATTCAGTTAGTCTATCATAAATTTACACTTTATGTACTTTAGAATTCTTGCTTCTCACGGAGGAGACCCGGGTTCAATTCTCGGCCATTTGGATGTGGTTTACCTTTTGGCCACTAGATGGTAGTTTTTACATACTGTGTTAAACTATTGTTGTTGTTGTTGTTTGTCTTTCGGCTTTTCCCGGTTAGGGGTCGTCAGAGCGGAACTCCGGTCCGCTAATGATTGGCAGTAGATTTTTACGGTGCTGAGTTTCCAGCTCGATGCCCAACCTTCAATGAAGGCACGCCCATTCATGCATGTCTTTCGGAATGCTACTCGACCTCAGGGAGGACATGTAGACTCCACACAGAAGGCACTCCCCTCACTCCAGCTGAGAACTGAATGGGAGAACCTCTTGCTGTACTGTGTTAACTATTATATTTTTAAAAAAAACATGTTTCTATATAAACCTTTTTACTGAGTCACTTTTTACCTGAGTAACTTATTTGTATATTATTTTTATAATTGTTCAAGTGGTTTTAAGGTATGGTTAAAATATGAGCAACACTAGTGAATGTTGTTTGTCTTTTTGGCTTTTCGTGGTTAGGGGTCGCCACAGTGGAACTCCAGTCCGCTAATGATTGGCAGTAGATTTTTATGGTGCCGAGTCACCAGCCCGACATCCCAACCTTCAATGAAGGCATGCCCATTCACACATGTCTTTCTGTGGCCACTCGACCGTGGAGAGGACATGCAGACTCTACACAGAAGGCACTCCAGCCGAGAATCGAACAGGACAATATTTGTGAACATTTTTGACATCTCACAAGAAACATTTTGAAGGAACTATGGAGTTTTACCTACTCAGTATGTGGTTCTGAGTAGCTTAATTAATTTGGTTCACATGAATGGATGAAACTTTTTGAATTTCTTTTTAAAAGGAACTTTTGAGTTTGATGTGTGTTATCTGATGAAGTCTGACTTGGTTTGGACGAAAACAACTCTTCCATTTTACTGACTTCAATTATTGTGTGGAATAAAGCCTTTTTTTAATACATTGTGTTGTCTCTCCATTTGTGTGCCTTTCTTTACTTGATTTTGGCTTTTTTGGGCATACTATCCTTGAAACTGTGGTGTTTTATATATATATATATATATATATATATATATATATATATATATATATATATATATATATATATATATATATGTTTGTTTGTTTGTTTCTGTCTTTCGGCTTTTCCCGGTTAGGGGTCGCACAGCGGAACTCTGGTCCGCTAATGATTGGTAGTGGATTTTTACGTACCGGGTTACCAGCCCTGACGCACAACCTTCAACGAAGGCACGCCCCATTCACATATGCCTCCACACAGAAGATGCTCTAGCTGAGAATCGAACGGGACAACGTCTTGCTATGAGGCGACAATGCTATCATATGTATATATATATATATATATATATATATATATATATATATATATATATATATATATATATATATATATATATATATATATATATATATATAAACATAATGTGTGTGTGTGTGTGTGTGTGTGTATGTATATGTATATATATATATATATATATATATATATATATATATATATATAGATAGATATGTGTATATACAATTACTGTCAGTCTGTCTGGGCTGTGGGTAATATCAGTCCTATTACTCCTCTACACTGGTTAACAATTTTAAAGGACATCTACAGGCAGAACATGATAATCATTTATTTTTGTTTATCCTGTCACAGTTATACACAATCAAAACCTTTCAGCAGCATAATACCATTTTTGTTGTTGAGTTATGTGGTCAGATCCAACTTTTTATGATCTAGCACAATGACCACTTGCTAACTAATTTTGTTTTATTTTCTAACACTGAATTGTCTATGGGGCAGACATCCTGAGATTATTTTCTTTTCTTGAAAGCTACTTTTTGCCCCTAATACACTGTGAAGAAAGAGCTGTTAAGATTAATTTATCCTAGTCTGTCCTACCAGATCATATTTCCATTCACTAAGAATGGAAGTCGTGATACATTCTGATAAGTTTAACAATCTGCAGTAAAATGTTACTGACTGACTTGTTTCCTACATATGTTTTACCAAATTTGTAGAAAGTGCTTGTTGACGTGTAAAGAAATAGCTGAGATGACACAGCCTTTTTAAAACAGTAGGATTTTATGCAGGCCCTGTCTTTTGTCTACATTCCTTCTCTCATCAGCTAGAGTATAACTATTTCCTAATTTGAAAGCTTGGCTAATTATTGACACTCTATCAGTAGTTTATCGGTTCCTTTACATTCAGAGTAAGCTCAATACATTTATGATCCTAAACAAGGGAAAACTACAGCTATAAATGGCAGTACACAGTAAACAAGATGCAGATCTGTGGAGTCTAAATAACTTTCTGACCCCAATGAATATGAAATAAAAAAGTGCTACAGATACATTGGTATATGCATTTCCCTTAGCAAGAAACTTTCAAGTGTAATAGGCAAAATCATGTAAAGGCAAGAGTGATAACTTCTTGAAGATAGGACCATTAGATTTCATTCCAGCATGACACTGCGTGTACCAAGTAACTTACCAGGACAAAAATGAGACAGAGGAGGATGAGAAGAGGAAGAAGAAGAAGAAATTGCTAAGGCATTAATCCAGGCTGGGTAAATGCAATGCTGTGGTTAAGACATACTTAACTTTTACTATACAAATAAAAATTAAGTGATTTTTTTCATTCTTGCCATGTCAAGGTGACTCAGTAGTCGGTGAGTTTATGGATTTGAATATCAAGCTTGCCTTGCACTCTTCATTTGCAAACTTCAATGCCATGGCCAGATGCTTCTGTTTGTTACCAAATACAAAATGATCTAATGATTTCTTGAAAGTGTAGCTGCACAGTGTAGCACAACCATTAAAATAATACATTCTAACTAAGCTCTCTTTCAATTGAGAGATGGTTCTTAATCATTCAGTGCAAAAAGATTATCTGTACATTTTATAAATCACTGACACTCAATAATAAAATGAAACAGTCTTAGTCATGCTGTTTTTGGTAGTAGGTGGTAATGACCTAAAGTAATACCAGGAACACTTTCTCAACTAAGTAATGCTTCCAGTAGGAAAAGCATTGTTCAGAGACAGTACGGTACAGTAACTATTCCAGATTCCTCTGAGTTTGCAGCTTAAAAAGCACTGCTTAAATTTCTTATGTTGTACTGTTATTTTAATTCTTTTCTGTTTCATCTAGACCTTGGTCTAAAATCCACAACGCCGTCAGAAATAGAATCCTTTCATATTCTCAACATATTGTATTCTTGCTGCGATCCATTCAGAATTCTTGATGACAGAAAATAAAACAAGGTAAAAAGGGTTGCAGATACAGTTATAGGTCACATGGATAAGAAAATAAAAGAATAAAGGCTGAAGATATTAATGAGGTCATTGGGGTACTTTTAGCATTTAAAAAGTATAAAAGCAAAGAATAAGCCAATTAACTGCAATAAATCTTGATACCTTCTAGGATGCAGAAACAGTACATGTAAACAGAAAGTTGTTACTACTATGATACTATAAGAGTGGTAGTGGTGTTACTGATCTGAGGCAGTAGTAAAGAGCTGTTATCAATGTATGTAGCAGTTTTCTACAGTGGTTGTCAAAACATAAACAGCAAAATGAACATGATTCTATTGAATACTTACATGCTGTTGCTCATTAAGAGAATGTTGGCATGTAATTGCTGAACCTTTGTATGTATTGTTTGTCATTTCACATAGAAGTTTGTACTTGTGTATACTGATTTTTCAATAGTGTTCAGGATTTTTTCCACGGAAAAGTTAGATAGTTTTTCACTATCTGTCACTGACTACACTTTCAACAAGATGTAACAAACCTAGTGTGAGAATAATAAAGTAAGGGGATCTTGGCATGCTGAGAGCTTGCCTCTGCAAATTATTTTTCTTTTTGTTTTATTTGTTTATAACCTCATAGCCTTGGGTGCATTTCTAAGAAATGTTATGTTTACTCCAGCAGTAAAATTCAAGCCGTATTAACCAATGATTTGTGAACTGGGATGTGCAATTTCAAGGTGTCATGGTGGATTCTATTCTGACCCACTTTATGAAGACACCTTTATACTGAGGGGGGAGCTGGCCAAAGTGTACATGCACTATTATGACTTTAAAATGTGGATGGAGGAAATATCTTTCCATTTTATTTACTGTTCTACCATCAAGAATTCAGTTAACTATAGGTACGTTTCATTTGCAGCCTGAACTAATAAACAGAGAACTACAAAACAAGGCAATTTGTAATTACACTTTAATTAGAACAATGAAAGAAGTTGTATTCTGCAATATTTATTATTCAGCTCTAGATGGCAGTGAAATAACAAGTATTTATCAGTGCCAAATGCCTTGCACTGAAACTGATCTTCTTCAATAGTGTTTAAATGTGTATTGTCAAAAATTAAGAAATCCCAAGGGACTTGGCAAAAAATTAAGAAATTCCAAAACATTTGGTAAAAATTAAGACAATGTTCAAAACATTCCAAATGGTGTACTTTACAAGAGTGGCACTTGTATTTTTCCTGACTTGATTCAGTCTTTCACCTTCCTGACTATAATTTTATATGATACCAGCTGTGCCACTTAGTAAAACTGGGCACTGAGCAAAGTATCATATTCCTTAAGGGAAAAAGAAGTTATTTCTTACCATGTTTCATCTGTGTTGTTGATTTTTGTTCATTCATTACTGATGGGTTATCGGTTCCATCCTCGGAAATGAGCCAGTCAATATCAAGCTCAGGTCAGCCAAAAACTCTCGAGCCAAGGTCCTATCCAGAATTCTCTGCTTCCTGTTACCTCAGATCGAGTTTGCAAGTTGATAGATGAAAGTAGAGGCTACCTCTGGTCATAACAGACCTACAAGAAAGGAGTACATGAAATCAACCAAGAACCTCCGGATGGGGGACGGAGGGTGGGAAGTAATGAATGAATGAAGATCAACAACACAGATGGAACATTATGATAAGACATAACTTCTTTATCTGATGTTGTTAATCTTCATTCATTCCTTACTGATGGGACAGAGTCCCCAGCTACCTGTATTCCTGGGTGGCCCTCATGGAAGGATATTCCTGAGCACCATGGAGCCAAAGGAAGCTCTACCTCTGGAGGCCAAGTCCAATTTGTAATGAAGAATAAAGGTATGAGGTTTGGTCCAAGTTGCAGCTGAGCAAATATCATTGAGGTAAGCCTTAGCATGGAAAGCTGCTGAAGCTGCCATAGATCTTGTAGAATGTGCTTTTACTCTATAAGGCAAGGTAAGATTGTTTTTTTTGTAGATAAAGGTGATACAATTTCTCAACCATGAAGCCAGTGTAACTTTTGATACAGAATGACCCCATCTAGGTCCAGAAAAAGCCAGAAACAGTTGGTCTGATTTACCGGTAGATTTTGTTCTGTCCAAATAAAATCGTAATTGCCTATGAACATCCAAGTAGTGCAGGCAATACTCCCCCTTGTTAGAATGGTTAGGAAAGAACACTGGAAGGTCACTAGACTGATTGATAGATCGCTCTGACATCACTTTTGGTAAAAAGGTAGAATTAGTTCTCAGTGATACCCTATCCTTATGGAAGATAAGATAGGGAGGTTTGATGCATAACGCCTGGAGTTCTGACAACCGCCTGGCCGATGTGATTGCACTCAAAAACAAAGTTTCCAAGAGAGATATTTTACATCACATGAAGGCACAGGTTCAAAGGGGGGTGCTGTTAGAGCCTGCAGAACTAGAGCCAAATCCCAAGGTTGTATGGGTTCTCTAAAGGGAGGTTTTAGGTGGATAACCCCTTTCAAAAAAGTCTTCCAGAGTCTGTGTGACATAAGTGAAGAATCTTGAAAACCAATATGAAAATTTAAGATGGCAGCTAAATGTATACATATAGTAGAGGCAGACACCCCAGAATGGAAACATGATACGTAATCCAATACCACTGAGACTGGGGCTGATAAGGGGTCTACTTGTTTATTTGCTGCCCATAGAGAGAACCTCTTCCATTTGTTAAGATAAATTAGTCTGGTGGACGATTTATGAGATGCAATAAGAATATTGCACACAGGGGAAGAAAGGTTTTCATGCCTGACAATCATTGGAAGTAGAGAAACCAAGCTGTCAGTTTCAGGGTTGTTAGATTGGGGTGAATCAGACCCTGTGGATGGGAGATCAACCCTGGGAATGGATTGAGGATCCACTGTTGATCTCGCAGGTGAGGCCAGATGAAGGTAAACCAGACTTGTCAAGGCCAATATTGAGCAATGAGGATCACTTTGTTCTTCAACTGTCGTGCTTTCTGTAGAAATTGGGAGATGAGGGGGAGAGGAGGATAAGCATAAAGAAGATCCGAGGGCCAAGTGTGGACTAGAGCGTCCCTTGGTGACTGTCCCCCGAAGTAGTTGCTGCACTTGTAGTTGGTTGATGAAGCAAATAGGTCGCAGCAAGGCTGGCCCCAGCGGTTGAAGATTTTTGCTGCTATCAGAGGGTTGAGGGAGCACTCGTGAGGCTGTCAAATGCACCTGCTCTGTTTGTCCGCTATCATGTTGGAGCTCACAGAAATGTGAGTTGCAGTCAGAAAACGGTTGTAAGCTATCACCCATTGCCATATTCTCAAGGCCTCTCAGCATAACGGGTAAGATCTGGTGCCCCCTTGTTAGTTGATGTACCAGACCACTGACATGTTGTCTGATTGAATTGCAATAGTCCCTGATAGAAGGATGGAGTGAAATTCTTGCAATGATAGACGCACCACCCTTAGTTCCATGACATTGATATGCAAAAGGCCTCTGTCTCCGACCAGGTGCCTTGGACCGAGTTTCCCTGACATAGCCCCCCCACCCCATCAGGGAGGCATCCATGGTCACTGTGGGTATCGGTTGGTGGGGGTTGAAAGGGCAAGACCATTGTCTGGGATTTTGAGACGCCCACCAGAGTAAATCTTACTTACATCTCTGAGTTACACTTATCTGAAAAGACAAGGGATGTTGTAGAGGGTGCCACTGAGTGAGAAGTAACCATTGAAGGAACCTCATGTGGAATCTGGCTAGAGAAGCAATGGTAATCGAGACTGCCATTGATCCCATTAACTAGAGTATAGATTGAGCTGGGGATTTGTGGTGACAGAGCAACTGTTGAACTTGTTGTCTTATTCTCTGAAATCTGTGTTCTGGAAGGGATGCTGTGCAATTTTTCGTGTCCAACAGTACCCCTATAAATTCCAAAGACTGAGTTGGGGTTGTGTTGGATTTCTCCCAGTTTATAGTGATTCCCAGGCTTTGAGCTGTTAAGAGAATATACTGCAGGGCTTCTTCCAATAGACGCTTGGTGGGGGCAGTGAGGAGCCATCGTCTAGGTATGGAAATGCCTGGAATCCTTGAAGTCACAAGTGAATGATAACTACTGCCATGCATTTTGTAAACACTCTGGAGGCTGTAGAGAGACCTAATGGCAGGGCTCAAAACTGGTAGTGACTGGCTCTTATATGGAAGTGAAGGTATCTTCTTGAGCATTTGCCCATTTTTATGTGGTAATATGCATCTTGAAGATCTGCAGAGCACATCCAATTGTCTTCTTCCAGAAGAGGAACAATAGACTGAACTGTGACCATCTGGAATTTCTCCATTTTTACAAATTTGTTCAGAATTGGTCTCCAGTGCTCTGTCTTTTTTTTTGGCACTAAAAAGAACCTTGAGTAAAAACCAGCTCCTATCTGGTGTGGTGGGACCGTCTGGATGACTCTTTTTTCTAGCAGCTTTTGGATTTCATGTGCTGCTGTTTCCCTTTGACTGGGTGAAATGTTGGGTAATACTCTTGATGACACTGGGCAAAGATGGAAGAGGATGTGATAGCCTCTGGATATAATCCGTCGTACCCAAGAGTCAGTTGTTATCTTTTGCCAGGCAGCGGGGTACAAAGAGAAACGACCCCTGACCACTTCCAGAGGTGAGCAGTCTGGCAATGCTTCAGGAACATTGATAGGGTTGGCCAGAGAAAGAATCTCTGGAACCCGGTTTTCACAGACCCCCTCTGCCCAGAAAGGGGCATCTTCCATTGGAGTTTCCCCCTCTGCCTGTAGGGGAGACATCGGCACGTACATCCTGGAAAGAACCCTGTGATTTCTTGTGCCAGATCTTACCGCTCCTCTGATTTCTGGAGTAGAATGGCTGAGGAGTGGAGTACCTGACACCAATGGCAGACAGGATCTTGCCATCTTGTTCGCACCTTGCCAGTGTATCCTTGACTTTAGAGCCAAACAAAGATGTGGCCTCTATGGGGGCATTCATGAAGGAAGCCTTAAAGGAGTCCACAAAGTCACAAAGGCATATCCAAGAAAGTCGCCTGGTGACCATACCTGCTCCTGCTGCTCTAGCTGCCCCTTCCATTGCATGATAAATAAGATGCATGGAAGACTTGGAAATAGACTCTAGGATGGCTATCTGAGAAGCCACATTATCACAGACTTCATCAGAAACAGCTTCTGCCAAGGTTCCAGAGAGCTGGTTGATAAGATCTCACTGAAGCCTGGCAAAATGCACCAAATAATTCAAAGACCTTACAGCGAAGGTCAATGAAGCAAACACATGCTTTCCTAATTTGTCAATCACCTGGGACACCTTGTTGGGTGGATGGACAGTTTGGCTCTCTTCTGCCAAATCCTTCTTAGTAGCAGCTGCCACCACCATAGCATCTACTGGGAGAACTCATGAACAATGGGGGTGCTCAGCTGGGGATGATAATATTGGGGGTGCTCAGCTGGGGGCAGTAATATTTTATCTGGTCTCCTAGGTATCGCTTTCAAGGTGTCAGGAGCCTTCCATGCACACTGGATGATGAGATGGACTAGCTCATCGGCAGGCAGGGTGACCCAGGAGGTAGGGGGCCGGACACAAAAAGCCTGCAGGAATACAGATTCCTCAAAGGAAGGATTAGAGGGCTTCCAGTTACTCCTCTGTCTAAAGACCTTGAGGATGTCAACAAAGGACACCTTATCAGACGGTGACCATGGGGACCCTTCCACATCATCAAAATCCATATCTTCAGTCAATGTCTCCTCAGTGGAGTCCATGTGCTTCCTGTTACATGATGCTTTGTGGGGTGCTTCCTCAGTGGGAGGTTCTGGTGAAGACTGCAAAGAGGGGGTCTCCTGAGGAGAAGAAACCTGGAGGTCTTGTGCCCGGTGTCCGGCAGTTGAAGCTTATGGTAGTTGCGGCACAGATGGGGGACAGGACTCTTTCAAATGAGCTTTGCCAGTGGAGGCAAGCACTCTCTCCATGGCCTGTAAGGCTGGCCCACCCAAGCAGGGATGGGAGCCCAGAACTGAGCATGACAACCTCAGAACTGGGGTCACACCCCACCCCAACGAGCCTGACCCAGGCCAGGAGTCTCAAGTGGACCGTGAACTGTAAGAGAGAGAGCATTCCTGAAAGGTGCCATAGAAAAAATCAGCATGGAGCAGGGAATGCCCTTCCCAATGGCACAGCCACTGGCCTGAGAAGAGCCCGATGCCCAGTGCACTGAAGGCAACAAGGACAACTCTGGTTCCAAAGTGAGATCCATTGGAGTTGGAGGGAGGGAAGCTGCTGTCTGAGTAATAGGCTTTGAGACTGGAGTGGAAATCGAAGGAGGAGTATATGTTGGGGTTTGAGGAGATATACTTTCACCTGAATGAGGGAATGTGGACTTCAATGGTTGAGAGAGACCTCTGGCCACAGGCAACTGGTCAACAAGCCGCAACACATCCTCTTCAGAAAGACTCTTGGTTGACCTCATGGAGAAAGCTCATGGTGATTCTGGCCTTTCTAGGAAAGGACTATACTGACTGCTAGCAAAAGGATCCAGTGAAGGGTATATTTGGTCCTTGTTAATTCAATAGGTGCAGAGCTCAGAGCCGAGGAAGTTTGCACCAAAGAAAATGGTGTGGAACAAGTCTGTGCCAAAAATGCCAGCACCATAGTAGTTGAAGTTGTCTGCACCATAAAGGCAAAGGTCTGTCCCGAAGGGTACAGTGCCATAGTGGAAAGTGTCTGCACCTGCAATAAGGACAGTGCCAAGAAGGACTGCTCCGAAGCACGTGCCGGTGCCGAAAATGTCTGTGCCATGGAGTACAGAAGAGTCACACCTGGAGCCGAAGGTGACTGTACCAACTGTGCTGAAGGGGACTGAACCTGTATTGACAGTGCCGTTAGGGGTTGCAACAGAAATGTCGGAACCATAGTTGTCTGCACCGGGAACTCCAGTGCCGGTATCAATAAAGGAGACATGGTTGTAGTCAGAATCATTTATGGCGGTGACAAGCCTGGAGCTGACAGGGTCACAAGGGGCAGCGCCGGAGTAGTAATCAATTTCACCTTCTTGTGAGTCGACTCCCTATGATCTCCAGAGGGAGAAGAAGGGAGTGACTTTGATGAAGAAGAGGAAGAACGCCTCTTGTGGGGTTTAACAGGAGGGGATGAGCCCTCCAACCCAGAAATAGCCTCAGAGAAAGGAGACTTGAGGAGACCTTTCAAAATTAACATATTCTTCCTCTCGTTGAGAGTCCTCATAGAGAAATTTTTACAAATGCCACAAGGAGGATCCACAGTCATGTGGGAGACATTTAGACAATAGACACATAAGTCATGGTCATCGGAAGGTGGTAACTTACAGCCGCAATCCTTGCACTACTTAAAACCAAGGCTGCTTTTTTATCCATCATAACTGGAGAATAAGGGCTACCCAACAAAAGGGTAAAGGGAGAAAAAGAAGAATTACCAACAATGGTAATGGAGAACTACCACAAGGTAAGAAAGAGGGTAATAAAGGGAAAAGACTAAAGAGAGCGAGTCTAAAGTGTGTGATAGGATAGGAGAATATTAGAATAAACTTTTGAGAGAAATTTAGAATAATAACAATATATAAACTTTCAAAAAAATTAGACAGAGAGTGGCTTGACACAGCTGTACAGCAATGCAGCAAACGAGATCTGAGGTAACAGGGAGAGTTTTTGGCTAACACGAGCTTGATATTGGCCAGCTCGGTTCTGAGGACGGAACCGATAACCCATTAGTAAGGAATGAACAAAGATTAACATCAGATCTATTATTACCTTATTCACATAGCTTTACTACATTTACTGTTGCATTTTAGATGGACATATTTCATAGGTTCATAGGTTTATAGGTTCATAGGTTTATACTAGGCTATCTGCCCTAAGGCATTTATAAGCCTAGCCCAAAGTTTTGTGGCTTACGCCACCTCTTATGTTAAAAAATACTGTGCCCATTAGTTTGTTGTGCCTCGGCAGTTTATAAAATGTTGGGACTGTAGCACTGCTGTTTTGCAGCCTGCTTGTTCTGGAAACAATGCCTTTCTTTTTGAGTTTAGTTAGGAAAATATTTTGAGCTGATTCAGGTGAGCATTTTATTCAGACCAGTTTACATAAATCCATGTTAGGGCATTTCAGCTACCTTTAGCTTTAGATAGTTATTTTTTATTTTTAGTTTATTACTTTATAGTCTACTAGAATGTATTTCTTTTAAATTTAATTTCTTAAGTTTCTCATAGTATTAACCCAAAATCCTCATATATTGTTGTATTTTATAGTATTTTAACAAATAAATCGATCAATAAATAATAAATAATTTAAAGAATGTTTTCCATTATCAATAGCAATGAAATGGAAGACTAATTTTTCAGTAGTTATCTATTTATATGATATTTAGTTACATACTTTTTAAAGTTCCTGTTACACAATGAATCCATGCTTTGCTTGGATGTTATTTATTCTTTTTTGAACTCCAGTATGTTACAAACAATGGGCAGGATTCACGAAGCCTCCGTGTAAGAGTTATAACTCTTACATGGAGGCTGCAGTTAAACGGAGTGATGTCAGCATGCTTTGCATATTCATGAGAGCATGCTGAACCACACCTAAGGCTAACACGGTCCATGTAAGACAGTAGGGGGCGTGTCCGTAGGCCAAGCCCTGTAAGCGGACACGCCCCGAGAAGAGTAAAAGTGCCCAAAGTAAACACCCACGACAGAGTCCACGGAAATGTGAATAAACACAACACAGCACATGCCCCCACAGACTATGAACAGAAAATATATAAATAAACATGGTATATATTTTTTTAAATTGTAAAAATGTTTAACCGTGAGTGCGCTCATTTGCGTGGGCGCACCCGTAGCGCAGCTACAGTTAGCAGTCAGTGGGAAAGCAAATAAGAACTAAATATGCAAAGTAAGCCAAGAAGCAATAGTGCAGTGGTAGAGATGTTGGCTGAAAAGCAGGTATTCATGGTTCGAGCCCCCACAACAGTGATTTTTATTTTTAGCAAAATAAGAACAAAACAAGTCCCTGACAAATATGTACACATAAAACCACATTTTATGTAAAATGTAATGAAATAGCCCATTTATATTGAAGAAATGTGAGGTAATAAAAGAACAAAAAATGCCAGATGTGCCCATAGCTGAGCTACGGTTTAACAGGGTGAGTGCATCTGCCTGTACGTGAGCAGTGGTTTAACTGGTGCAAAATGAGTGCCTGTAGCTGAGCAGTGGTTTAACACGCTGAATCTAAGTGCCCCTAGCACAGCTGAGCGTAATATGCGTGCCGATAGCCAAATGAGGCTTAAACCAGTGTACCCCATTTGCACGGAGCTGCGCACCGTGCAAACAAGCTAACCGACGGGCAACGTTGAGCAAGCCGTATCAAAACTGCCTTTACACAGACACACCCTTCAGCATGTCTAGACAGTCATGAAAAATAAAAAGTAGTGGCCAGGTTCGAACCCAAGACACTATACACCATACTCAAGGTACCAAACCACTAAGCCATGACAGCAGTACCTAGAAATGCAATAATAGCTAATATATAGGAATGAATACAAACTGGAGCATGACAATGCAGGTTTACTGAAGTTGATACAATTCCAAAATGGCCAATCACAGATATGTGCGGGAAAAACAGACTATATAAGCCCCATAGGCGGGAATACACAGCATAAACGATTGTAGAACTGAACTTCAGGCAGAAAGACAGGAGTAGGAGAGGGTAGTTGCTTTCGAGCACAGAGGTGGGGCATTGAGGAGTCCAGGTACATGGTCTGGCTCCTAGTCCACAATCATGAGGCCCAACTCATGCAGGGCCAGGTCCTCTGGGGAGCATACAGGGCTGAGGAGTGGGACCGGTTGGCTCATGATCTCACCAGTGCCACAGGGATTCCAAGGACTGGTGAGCAGGTCCGTCACCACCATGTGGACCTGAAGAGATGCAAGCAGGACCAACTGAACCTTTGGATCCAGGAGGCCTGGCAAATGCCCAACGCCCCACTACTGAGTAAGTTACATTTAATTATGTATGTAAGAAATTAAACCAGCTGATATTATGGAGATGTGTATTCCAATATTACTTAATTTATAGTACAGCTGCAGGTGTCTGTTTTGTGAATCGCAGAGCCTATGGCGATAGGCTGGTGCGGTTGCGCCACCAGGCAGGTCAGTAATCCACTACCAGTAACTGTAAAGAAATATAAAAGTATGACAGTCAGCAAAAGAGTGCAGTGTAGTCACTAAGGAATAAAATGTGCAAGTAACAGTGTGAAAGTGTCTGCAAGTATTGCTTGATTACAAAAGTGTGTTGCAGCCTGTAAGCCAAACAGAAAAATGAAAATGTCTGACATAAATTCTGAAATAAAAATGCCCCACCTGTAAGAAAATATTACACAACCTGCAGCAGGCTGAAAAGTATAGCTGCAGAAGATGATGAAATCACGTGTGAAATATATCCCTGTTGAAATACTGATACATGACAGAAGTGAGACTGCTGGAAAGGATTGTAATAACTACAGGTAAAACATGTCAATAAAGCCTAGAAGTAAGTACCATCCTGAATAGTAAAATGAAAACAAGTGAGAGAGTGTGAGAAAGTGTCATGAATCCAGCAATACAGTAGTAATAACCCCTGAATAAAGTATACTGCAGTCAAGACAGAATGAAATGCATGTGAAAATCAAAACCAAACAGCAAAATCTGTTCAAAGTGTTGCTGCATCTGGAATGTGTATCCCAAAATCTGGATATGTTGCTCTCAGTCTGCAATATGCAGATAGTATGATTGTCTGATATACCAAGCATCCACACTTGTCTACAGCTATATAAAGCAAATGTAGCAGGATGATGTAGCTGAACAAAGCTAGATATGAATGTGTATGAAGAACAATAAAATGTATATTGATGTTGCAGTAACAGTCCTATCACCAAGTTGAAATAGTTATCATATAGGAAACTGTAGTTAGAACAGTAGTGTGTATATATCTGTAGCTATTAGAAATGTACAGCATATGTATTGGTATTTGAAGGTGTTAATATTATTTTCTTCACCCCACCCTATAACCACATATAACCCATTCCACATGAAAATGGTATGTGCAATCACAATTAACACCCCTGGACATTTGTCCTGTTGGGTCATATATATTTGCATGTCCGTTGATGCATCTGCCCTGTTCATACATCCAAACCTGATGGCCTGTTGCCATCAATTAACCCTGCATGTTGTTGGACTGTGTATTGCTGTTCAAATTATGCATGTGTTATGCACACTGTTCAATGGTGTGAATATCTGGGTGTTTGGTTAATGGGAATACTAATGCATGCTGTTACAACTAATTGTGAATGGTATTATATGTCACTAACCCAAACTGTCATGACATAATGCAGAACATAGGACGACAGGGAAGGCGGGTTCCAGTGGACCCACCTCTCCCACCTCAACTAGCGAGTGCACCTGGCACAAGTGCAGAGTCTGGACCCTCCTCCGGTGGCCCTGTGCCACCTGCGAGTGGAAGCGCTGCAGGGGATGGCCCCCCCCCCCCTGCAAGTGTGGCCGGAGGAGAACCACCACTCACCCTCCGTAGCGTCCGGACTGTGGTTCGTAGGGAGATTCAGGACTCTGTTCTTGAGCCCCTACGCCAGCTTGAGGCACAGGTGGCACAACTTATGGGCATGCCTGTTGCCCGACCTACACAGCCCCCAGCATAGCCCCGTCCTGGGCAGTGAAGGAACAGTGGGAACAGCCTATGGGTGGGGATATCAGTTCCACTGTTGCCATCTGTGGGCTCATGGGCTCTGGATATCCAAACCTCCATCCCCGTCAATTGTGTAACCCCCCCCACACGTGTCATACACCGCCCCTGTATGCATCTTGTTTGTCTTGTCTGTTTACCTACCCAACCTACCTCCCCAGCTGTACCGACTTCCTTCACCTGACATACCACTCTCACCTGAAAAAAAAAAAAAAGGGCACTCTGTACCCACAAAAAAATTACGCCCCATACATAGCTGCCCATTCCGCACATATGTCTACCAGCATGGAAACTATCAATTACAATTGGCTGTACAACAAGTATTACTGTTGTCCTTACACCTCTCTCAGGGGTGGAAGGTATCAAATGTCACACCAAATTACAAACATATGCACAGCTGTTGCTGATGAAGGAATGGGCAGCTATGGGCCTTCCCTATATCCCTCCTGCAAAACCCAAGCTTGTTTCCCTACTGTCTTACCCTCTTTGTGACCCCTTTTTCACCACTTTCCTGTCTCCCCATTTTCATTTATTTCAAAGAAAATAGCGCGGGTGTGCGCAAGAGTAAGCACGTTTAAGCGGTTGTGAGCTTGTGTGCGTGGAGCTAAATGCCAGTGCGCGTGCGTGAGCTCCATGCAAACCAGCGCTAACCTGGTTACAACTGCTTAAAAGTGCCTTAGTCACTTTGATTGACATGTCCTGTAGTCAGTTCAGAAGAAAAATAAAATCCCAGTGGTAGTCCCGAACCCAGGAAACAGAAGTCTGCATGACTTACCACTAAGCCATGACTCTTATGCAAGACCATTGTGCTAAAATAAATATATCATGTAATAGTAGGAATGAATGTAAAGGGAATATAGGATGTGTAGTACACAAAGCATGTCATTTAGAATTACTGTCAAAACTAGTGGATTTCCATAATAGTAGTGTGTGAACAGAAACAGCCATGCTAGTTGGTAGCTAGTAGGTAATAATGTCACTGTAGCACCTTGCAAGCCACACACATACTCACAGCAGGATAATCACTACCCATACCCCACAACCTCTTACAGGAACACATCCGGACCAAGTAATAAAATATGTGGAGCAAAGGCCCAAAACCAGGGACACATTACAAATAATGTTACAACAAACGCAGACAGTTCAGAGAGTAACAGGGTCTGTATTTTGTGGGATGTTTGGAAGGGTATGAAATCTGAAACTTGAATGTTTGTCACTATATTCTGACTTGAGCCCAGAGTGATTTGCCAGAAAAAGCTGTGCATGAGATATTGACCAAAATATGAGGCAGAAATGTGGACAACCTGCAAATATTTGTACACATGACAGGTCTGACACCACCATATTTGAATAGTTAAGAGCCTAGACATAGCAACAGTGAATGACTTACAGGGATGCCCCACAGACTCCATGTGAAATGTACAAACAGTAGGCAGAAAGGTGTAACAACACATGCAATGGTAACTATGGAGTCCTGAAAGTATTCACCACTTGCATGGCAGAATAAGTGTAGTAATACATATGCTCATGCTAACCCACAGTCACAACTGCAGCATACCAGACAATTTAATGGGTGTACCCCACTGATATGTACCATTCCATGAGGCAGATAATAGATGAACCTGAGAGTCTCTGGGGCCTGCTCAACAGCATAGTCAAATACCCTAATAGATGTCAAGGTCCACACCATGGCCAGACCACACTGCATGCTGTAACACCCTAGCAGATATAGCAAGCATTCCAATGTGTGAATGTACATGGAAAATAGGAAAGCTACAGCAGCACACTACAGTCAAGACACCTAGCAGGCATACAAGTAGTGACTGTAAAGGGCAACTATTGAAGCCTTAGCAACAAAGTGCAAGCAAAAGTGAAAGGAAAGCACACACACACACACATTAACAGTAGTAGTAGTTGTAGGTGTCAGTGTACATACACAGTTAGTACAGGAAACTGGAGAAATGAATGGAGGAATGTTAATCTACAACACAGCTGGAAATATGAGAGAGATACCAACCTTTACACTCACAGAACATTGTCCACAGCATACCAGCATGGTCCCTGCCCTTAAAATCTGAAAGGGCTACGCCTATCTCACATACCTTTTTATAGCACTGTTCTGAAATCACAGTGAGAACTGGTGCAGAGGCCATCACATGGGCATATGCAGATACCTACAAAAGTATGCTGTACTCCCAGTCCACACATGCAATACTTTCATTGCACCCTGAGGAGGACGTGAGAGACAGACAGACAGACAGACAGACAGAGACAGAGACAGAGAAAATTGAAATTAAGCAGACACAAACAAAACTGTTCAGCAACAGCCACCTGAAAGCTGACAACTGGGAAGTGGAGCAGCAGGACAAAAATACAGATGGCAACACAAGCAGCTGTGACAAACACAGGTAATGTAAAGTAATACTATAAAGGTCTACATATTGTGAACCCTCCATATTTGTCATTGGTCTGTATCCATATGCATATGAAGATGTGTAAAGGGCAGGGGACATACAGCAGCTATCAATGAAGGCTGTACATACATTTGTATGTGAGAGCATCTATGTGCACATATCAATGTAGATTGACTGTAGGTTATAGTGCAATGTACAAAGTAGGTTTCACAGTTATGTATGTTTAGCAGTATGTTAGTGTGTGTATACAGTATGGTAGACAAATATGTTGATATACCTGTCTATCATATGGATACGTATGTATGTCAACATATGTATGTATGTATATATATCTATATATATATATATATATATATATATATATATATATATATATATATATATATGATATGCATATATGTATACATACATAGAGAGAGATGTAGGAATACATAGACAGATGTAGATAGATAGAATATGTACAAACATATATATGTAATGCACACATACAGATATAGATATATGTAGATACATATACATAGACAGACTGATCTGACTATCTACAGGTATGACTGTATATGATGACCTCAACACACCCTGTCCCACCCTCTCTGTCACTCTCACCCCCTCTGTGTGTCCCCCTCTCCACATCTATAGTAATATATGTACATCAATATATATATATATATATGTGTGTAAATGTATACAGACATATATATATATATATATATATATATATATATATATATATATATATATATATATATATATACATATAGATATATTTATATACATATATATATATATATATATATGTATATATATAGAGAGAGAGAGATGTATATAAATTCTGTGTGAGGCACATGTGTACAGATGTATTGCAACAGGTGCCTGGTGACAAAGGCATGGAGTGAACACCAGTGTCAAAACCGGAGTACCATACCACATTTCAAATCACCTACACCAGTAACCACCAGTTATGTGATTGGCTGCCCACCACTGCATGTGTCAGGGGTGAACTGGGTCATAAATGTGTACAATAGTGGCCCCAATGATATTCACAGTGGCACACTCTTCCTGGAATACCTGCACATGGTATGTGTCAGCAGACATGGTGTGCCAGCTATGGACATGTAGGTCGATGTACCCCTCCACAGTACATAATGGATGCCATGGTATGGACCTCACATGACAGCTACAGATATGGAGAAGGACACAGTGACATGTACAACACTGTGACAATGCACTCAAACACATTACCAATGCACAGTGACTGACAACACCACAGAGTACACATATACTGCCCACATAGAGGTTACCACTCCCCGATTTACATACGTAAGTCACACCCATGACAGATGTCCAACAACCGTAGTAACACCTCACACCATCCACAACCTAAATGACTGCTGTGTGTCATCCATGCCACTGCAATAGAGAGCACATGTGGAGGTAAAAGTTCCTACCCACAGATAAGACATACCCTGCAATAAACCACACAGTGTTAAGAAGCAAGACTCCCCATGAGTACATGTCACACATACCCCTGCTGAATGTTAGTCAGATAGGTGATATGCCATATGAGTCACCTTGTGTAACTGTGTGACAGCAGCAGGTACCATCACACAACATGTGTCACAATGGTCAGGGTAGCAGAACAGTATGCCGCTGTAGTCCCAGGGGCAATAGCATATTGTATAGTATTGTATTGTAATGCAATATATTGTGTTGTATTGTATTGGTATGTTGAGGTGCCTCCTTCGTGGAGTGGAACCACTGCTGCTGTGCACCAGTGTACAGGTACATATCCTGTAGTCAGGCTAGTGTTACATAGCACTTCTATATGTGTGTTTAGCTCCTGTCAGAGTTTATGTAGCATGCAACTGGGGATACCATCAGGTCCCAGTCATGTTGTGTATTCTGCTTTCCTGAGGGCGGCTCTCACCTGGACATCTGTGATGACAGGGAGGTTACAGTCAGCTGGGATAACTATGTCTTATTTTGGGGAGAGGGCGGGTGACACCTGCACTGAACCTGTCTGCCACAATGTTGTCAATATCTGTGGTGTCAGTGAAATATTTGTTGTTGTGTACTAACTATGGGCATAGAGGATGGATTCTGACCAGGTTGCTAACATAACTGAAGAAGGCCTTCTGGTTATCTGTAGTGTCCCTCTTGATTTCCCTCTCAAAGTTGCCCATGGATGTTTGTATGATGGAAAATAGATCCTCACTAGTGCTGCTCAGACATGCCCTCCCTTTATGGAATTATGCTCTGTCTTGCAGTAGCTTCCATCTTCTGTAATACAATCTGTCTATGGCTGGGGTCCACCAGACAGGATGCTGTCCCTTTGTGGAGAGTGTCTTGGTCATATATGGGATTGCATGATCCTTGCATTCTCAGAGATGTCTGTAGAAAGCAATTGTGTAGGGGTCAGCATTGTGGGTTGTATCTGCCACTGGCCCAGTGGGCTGAAAGGATACCATGTCATTGTTACAAAGTGTAAAGTTTGCATCTGTAATATTATTCACTATAGTCATTTGTGCTGGTGGTGGAGGTGGGATATGTATATCCAGGGCAATTAGTGTGTTGTCAGCTCACAGTAGTTGATGATGTAGGCCATACAGTACCTAGATACAAACCCCCAAAGTGAGGAGGTGCTCTTGACCTGAATCAGTGTTCTGAGTGCTGGGGTTTGGTAGTATGTCGTATGGAGTGTGCCAGGTACTGTTGCACAGTTGCTGGCTGAGCACTGATGCCTGGCCATTTACATGTGTATCCACCAATAGACAGACAGATGCTATATATGTGAGATATGTTGTATCATAACAGTCGAGTAGCATGTGTAGTATGTGTGCCAAATTCTGCTGACATATATTGCTGATATCAGGTTATTTTCTTTTTCAGGTACATGGCTCACCCGCGGAATCCCACTTACTCCACAGCTGAGGATGAAGAGATACACCAGAGCCTGGTGCGGGATTATGCAATACTCTTTTCCCGCACCAGCCAGAATCAGCAGGAGAGGGCTGCACTGTGGCAAGACCTGGTCCATCGGGTAAATGACATAGGCACGCATAATAGGACATATGAGCAGGTACGACATCACTGCAGTGATTTAATCAGAAATGTCCATCAGCGTGCGTCGGATATCCACAGGCAACAGGTCGCCACAGGTGGTGGGGTGGCTACACATCCCCTACTCACCAGACTGGAGGGACTACTCATGACTGTAGTGGCTCCAATCTGCCAGCAACAACAAGAGCAGCAGACATGCATTATGATGGAGGCTGGAGCCACACAGCAGCAAGACAGTGAACGTGCAGGTAATATGCCATATGTATAGTTGACTGTTGTGTACACTGGTAGTTAATGCATGTGTAAGGTGTGTCCTTGGTTTGTAGCTGTCACCATAGTATTTAATGTGCAAGTGTGATATCCTCAATATTAGCAGCTGACCTGTGAAAGGTGACTGTTGTACTACTGACCTGTATCATACTCAGTAACAATTGCACAGTTGTGCCCACTGACATTAGTTTCTTCACGTCTGCAGGTCCCTCTGGTGTAACAGCAATGCAGCCTATCCATGCTGGTGAGTGTGTATTAACAATTCCTGTAATAGTCTTGATAGTAATAGTAATATTAGGCTCACTTAGTAGTGCTCTTTTTGCATGTAGGTGTGTTTGTGTCTGTGTGTTGATATCACGCATACTGAGTACTGTACAATTGTGTGAAACTGTGTGCATGTGTGCATGTGTGCATGTGTGCACCTGTGCATGTGTGCACCTGTGCATGTGGCATGTGTGCATGTGCACATGTGTGCATGTGTGCATGTGTGCACCTGTGCACGTGCGCATGTGTGCATGTGTGCACCTGTGCACGTGTGCACCTGTGCATGTACGCATGTGCGCATGTGTGCATGTGTGCATGTGTGCACCTGTGCATGTGCGCATGTGCATGTGTGCATGTGTGCATGTGTGCATCACTGGTAATGTGTAGACATTGTAAACTGTGTTTCCTATTTCCCTCCCACAGGTTCTGGTGCTGCTCTGGTGTCATGTAGCAGGGAACCTGAATCAGGTGCCATGGGTACTGATAATGATGACATCTGTGTAATGGCACAGGAAGGTATGCCAGGGTCTGCCATTGGTCAGCCGATTGACAGTACACAGCTGTCGACCCCATCAATGCGCACAGTTATCCTGCCAATACACCCTTTGTCACCAATGTCCCTAGGTGATGGACAGCATACAGTGGGCATTGACCAGGTTAATGTGGTATCTGTGGCACATGCCTCCCCACACAGCAGCCATGGGCATGGCCCAGAGATGGTACCACACAGACAGATGTCCAGGGGTTCTCGTGGGAGCATCCGTGGGCGTACTGCCCCTGTCAGATGTGCCCACAGAGGTCTTACAACCTCAGCTATGTTTCGGGCTGTCATGCAGGCACAGTCACATATGCAACGGTACACCAGACAGGGTCTGAGGGAGCTGACAGCATGTCCCATAGCCATGACTGACAGTATGCGTGACATTGTGGCTGCCATCCATGATTTCACCGATGTCATAGACAGACGTTGTGGGGACATATTAGACTGGGTCCACAACTACATGTCCATGAGCCAGGGTGATGGTGGACGGTTGAGGCGTGGACGTGGCCGTATGCCAGCAACAGCAGCAGCTGGCAGTCGTCGCGGATGACAACAAGGCCGCGGCCGCCCCCATAGTGCCAGCAGCAGCCCCACCAATGCTGGGTCTGTGCTGTCATCAGACCGCCCCAGGAGACCACGTGCACATGGCTCTGGCCAGGCCCGACAGGGATCTGTGTCCAGTCAACGAATGCCTGCTTCTGATGACAGTACCCAGTCTAGGTTGGTACCGGATATGGTCCGTAGCACCCCTGCAAGGCACAGGTACAGTGTCCGTGGCTGGAGACACTGATCTGTATGACCTGGCAGGTACAGTCTGTGGCTGTCCACAAACACCAGTATATGGCAGCCATGAGGTGGAACTGTGTGCATCCATACACACATGCGAATTGACAACACCTAGGGCTACCGCATACACGCACACACTGCGTCAACATTGCCCCACCTTCTACTGCTGTCCCTCACCAACACACATACACATACATGTCAATCGGTGGTATCGGTGGCTGACTCAGGCATACCAAGTTCACACCCTGTGCATATGCTGAAACTGTGCCACCTCCTGCAATCTGTAACAACTGTGCAGGTACAGGTTAACATGTTGCTGATGCACAGGGTGACCACATAGATGTGTAGTAATAGTATCATGTTGTTAACAGTACTGTGTGCTGAATTAATTGTGGGTATATCACAGCATGCCTGATGCAGTAAGGGTGTGATTGTCATGTACTGTTGTCTACACCCATGGTAAGTACCATAGTGTATCACCTGCACATGTTGGCATACTGGTGGTAATGATGTCAACAGAAGGCTACATACATAGGTAGCACAGGGGATAAGGTAATGAATGTAGTAATACACAATGATGGACATGTAAATTGCAAGTGGCATGTTGCCCACACTGGACTCTGCAATGCAGATGTTTGAGGATGTTGATATGTGTGCAGTACTACACAACTGGTACAGGACACACAGGAGCACCCTACCACTGCAAGCTCACATCTCATACCATGCTAGACAGCCCAAACACACAAAACTAACTGTCACAGGAGGGAGAGTCCCCATATATGTCAGGGATACTGTGGTGGCAGGCCAGGTAGCATACATCCTACTAAGTATGGAACCACTGAGTGAAGGCTCAGTGTCTGTTATTTGACGTGTATTACTGCAGGTATGAGCACATGGGTTTCCATCCAGTTATTGTACATCCTGACAGTACATGGTCTGTACACTTGTGTGCGCTGAGACTGGACCCTAGCCATCTGACCCGTGTATTTCCATGTACATGTGCATAGTGCCTGCATATTTGCAGTGTTACCTACTGGAAGTGGTACAGCTTGTTTGTTGTACAATGCACTACATGCAGCCCTGTTTACTGTAGCTTTGTTTGCATGCATGTTTGCTTGCAATTACCCTGGAATACTGATCCCACCTGCAATGCATAGTTATAGAGCTTCTGTGGACTCCTAGTGCCATCTGCATAGCTTACTATATGTATGTCCATGTCTCACTTGACAGAATGTCACTGTTTGTCCTGTTCACATGTACGTTGCCTGTGACACAGTGCATATGACTTACCTGGAATGTGTCCACGTGAGCAGTCATATATGCTACTGCTAACTAATCACAGGCACTACACCTTCACATATTCATCTTCTGTTGAACCACCTGCTTCGCTAGGAACGGCCTGCACCTGTCACCCCTGGGCTTTCAGATATTGGCAAAGGCTCTTGCTACCCCCATAGTGCCTACGTTAGGCAAGGCTCAAATGACAAACCCACCTTCATAGGTATCACAAGGGATAAGAAACTAAGAGTAATGCTACCCAACGCCAGAAGTCTAAACCTCAAGATGCATGCACCCGAAACTCTTCTTGGCATGGAGAACATCGATATCTGTGCAGTAACAGATGCCTGGTTCAGAACTATTGAGAGCACACCAGAACTACCAGGTTTAACCTCATACCATGCTTTTCAGCCCCAAAACTTGGAACGAACCACAAATGGAGGGGGAGTATTGACATTCATCAAAGATACCCACACCTCCAGGTTGGTGGCAAAGCACCAAGCATCAGAGACTATCCATGTGCAACTAACAATGGGTGAAACTGCCTTCCAGGTTATAGCCTGCTACAGACCACCTTCCCAAACCCAAGAACTGCACTCGGCCATCCTGTGAACAGTGGAAATATGAAGGTCTCTCCAAACACCATTATATTGGGCAACGTCAACTACCCAAACATGGACTGGGAGCATGACTCTAGCTCCAACACCCTAGGCCAAAGATTCCTAGAATATATGAGCTCAAATGCTATGGAACAACTTGTTACCACTCCCACAAGAAGGGGAAACATACTGGACCTGATCATCACCAACATGGGGACTCTATGCTCCAGACCAGAAGTGTATCCCTCACTGGTAAGATCGGACCATAAACTAATCTCACTGGATATTCACATCCCGACCCCACCCCCTGCCCAGAACACCACAGTGAACAACTTCTCTAAAGCAAATTCACGCTCCTCAAAACTGAGGTGGAAACCTTCAAAGCCCCCCGGGCCTGTGGAAACTACAGACCAGACCGCAGATTCCTCTATAAACGCATTCTATGGACACCTTCAGGAATGCATGGATCACGTGATCCCGAATAAAACCAAGACCCAATCCTCCAAAGGCAGACGTCCTGTCTGGTGGACCCCAGCCATAAACAAACTACACAATAGAAGGAGGAAGCTACTAAATGATACAGCAAATTCACAAATAGGGAAGGCATCACTGATCAGTATTAGCAAATAACTACAGGCACTCATAAGATTGTCTAAGGCCAGCTTCGAGAGACATTGCACAGGACACTAAGGATAATCACAAGACTTTCTTTAGTTATGTTAGGAACCTGGGTGGTAATTCCCAGATATGCTCAGAGGTAGTCCAAAATGTCAATAGAAACACCAAACCCACAGACATTGCCAACATTCTAGCTGACAGGTTCAGTGCAAACTTCTCACCCCCCTCCACACTGAAAGGGCAAATATGTATCCCAGCAGAGTGCTGCCCCCCTGACATCTCAGATGCTCAGGTAAGAGCCGCCCTCTCCAAAGCAATACACACTGCATCAATGGGATGAGACAGTGTCCCGGGCTGTGTCCTACATGACCACCAAGATGTGCTACTACCAAACATAAACCTACTGTTCAATCCCAGCCTTACTACAGGATATGTGTCCAAAGTGTGGTGTACAGCAACAGTGGTCCCTCTACAGAAAGGTGGTGCCTCAACGGATCCTGGACACTATCACCCCATAAGCCACACTAGCTTGGTTTGCAGAGCTATAGAATATCCTCATGGACCACATAAATATAGATATTGCGGACCTACAGACACTGGTTCATACCCAGTTTGGCTTTGTTAAGGGCAGATCCTGCCTCTCAAACCTGGTTGATTTCTTTGAAACAGACAACTTGTGCCAGAACCATGGCCTCCAGCTGAATGCAAAAGTGTGTATAGTCATCCCCTTTGGCAAAAACAAAGTGCCCACAAAGTACCACATAGGTGGTACTCCATTATGTACAGAAGAAGTAATTAGGGACCTGGGGATCCAAGTTGATAGCAATCTCTCATTTGACCACCACGTGGCCAAAGTGGTTAGAAAGACATTGTATATAGCCCACCCCATCATGAAGGGATTCACATCTACATCAGGGGAGGACATCGTGCCTCTTTACTCATCCCTCATCAGGCCCATAATTGAGTACAATCCCCCTGTCGGGATGTACCTTACCAGACACCTGCAGCAATTGGAAAGACCCCACAAGTACCTCACCAAGAGGATCAAAGGGCTCAAACAGATGCCATATGCTGACCGGTTAAATAAACCCCAGCTCTACTCAGTGGCATACCGCCTGTTCAGAGGCGATCTGTGCCTAATGTATAACACCATGTCGAACCCGGAATTAATGGGCATGCTGCACCTGAGAATATCCAAATCCCATCGGGATACATGCTTGAGAGACCTGAGCCTCAGCACTGAAATAAATAGGACATGCTGGAGGGACAGATTCATAACCCAGAGGCTCACTTCACTCTGGAATAAAATCCCAGTCCATGTTAGGAAGAGTCCCTCATTGACTCTCTTCAAGAGGAATCTTGATGAGTGGATGGGACATTGTAGGTTTACCCCGGGTATCACTTCTGTGTCACTGTTAGACAGAGGCACAGTATACTAACCTCGGAAAAGGGTATGGCAAGATATATTTACAATGGATGGCAACAGCCAAACACATTCTGGCTAGGTTCTTAAATGCCCTAGGGCAGATTGCCTAGTATGACACTATGAACCTATGAACCTATGTACCTTGTTCCCCATTGGCCCTATGTGCTGTTAATCACCATGGCAATCACAATACTATGGTAGCATGTTCAAAGGTCAGTTGTCAGTCACCTCTATGCTACAGTTGTGGAATATGTGGGTCATGTGGCAATGTCACAGCTGCCACATGTACACAGTCAACCCTCTCCCCTACACATGGACGTACAACACATGTATGAGATGGAACCACATAGCCAAACTGGGGACTAGGCACTCTGAGCCCAGTACTGGCATAACCTGTCATGTGGCATGCAATACTACAGCAACTACAATACCAGTCTGATGTAGACCTACACTGACAGCAATACAAGCACGTGAACACACTGAGCCATTCGTGGAGCCTTAGAATAGCATCCTGCCTGAGCGGCACACACCTCTGCAGCTGGCACACAGGCATACGTTATGCCTAAACACATCACACATAACACATAGCACACAAATCCTGTGTGCCAGTCACAGCCTGTACAGCTAGACAACACACCTGCCACAGTTGTGTTAGCTACCTTTATTGTCCGGCACAGTATGGTCACGCTCACCAGGCTGGACAAGGTGAAGGTCACAGTAATATGCCTGTGGGGCACTATGGTCCACTACATAACACAAGCATACAGGTCAGTCAGAGGCATGGACACATATGACTCAGTCATTGTCCATGCCACATACCTTCTCCTGCTGTACTTGTAGGGTGCTGACATCATCAGTGTTTAGAAAGGGGAATGTGCATTCTGTAGTCTGTTCTCCTAGTTGCCAAAGGGGACATTTTCCTCACACACAATTCTCCCCACAGCCAAACACACACACTTTCCATTTACAGGATTCAAACCCCCACCTACCTATGTTATGACACTCGAGATGGACACATTAGCAGAGTGCGCTACTCGCATTACTGGGATGCTTCACTTCTCTTGCTGTACTTATAGGGTGCTGACATCATCAGTGTTTAGAAAGGGGAATGTGCATCCTGTAGTCTGTTCTCCTAGTTGCCAAAAGGGACATTTCCCTCACACACAATAATCCCCCTCAGCCAAACACACACACTTGCAAGATTCAAACCCCTATCTAACTATGCTATGACACTCGAGACGGGCAACTTAGCAGAGCGCTCTATTCGCATTACTGGAAGGTTGCCCTTCTCTTGCTGTACTTATAGGGTGCTGACATCATCAGTGTTTAGAAAGGGGAATGTGCATCCTGTAATCTGTTCTCCTAGTTGCCAAAAGGGACATTTCCTTCACACACAATTAGCCCCCTCAGCCAAAGACACACACTTGTCATTGGCAGGATTCAAGCCCCTACCTAACTATGTTATGACACTCGAGACGGATGCATTAGCAGAGCGCACTATTCTTATTACTGGGAGGTTTTCCTTCTCTTGCTGTACTTATAGGGTGCTGACATCATCAGTGTTTAGAAAGGGGAATGTGCATCCTGTAGTCTGTTCTCCTAGTTGCCAAAAGGGGCATTTTCCTCACACACACTAACCCCCCTCAGCCAAACACACACACTTGCCATTTGCAGGATTCAAACCCCTACCTAACTATGTTATGATACTTAAGACGGATGCATTAGCAGAGGGTGCTATTCGCATTACTGGGAGGTTTCTCTTCTCCTGCTGTACTTATAGGGTGCTGACATCATTGGTGTTTAGAAAGGGGAATGTGCATCCTGTGGGGAGGCAGACACCAAGCACACTCTGGCTAAGCTGTCATTCCCTAGGGCAAACAGCCTAGTGTTGACCTCTACACCCATATGTTTAATTGTCAAATGCACATTATTTGTTGCTGATAGACTGTTTGCACGTCTTTATTGCCATAGCATTCCCTGTTTGTATGAACAACTTGTGTATCTGTGGAAGATGTTTGCATATGGGAGGGATCCACTATATCACGTATGTCTCTGTAGTCATTTAACTGTGTGCACTGGGCAGATTGCTGTAATGTGGTTGGTTCCTGGAATAACACGTAAAAATACCAGATATGTGTGGCTAACTGCTAAACTGAGATTTGGCCTAAGTGTGTGAGCATGCCCAGTTCAGCCTTCCCATGGCATGTTGTCTGACATATGTCTCATTTATCAAAGTGTGTGAGCATGCCCAGTGTGAGCATTCCATATGTTGAACTCTGCAGCCCACCACATTTGTGGATGAGTGTGAACTTCAACAAATATCTCCCATTTATGGTTGTGTGTTGTGTGTCATGTTGTGTAGTTACTGTACAACTGCTTTGTGTGTGAACACAACAGGATTATACTGTGCCTGCAGGGTTTGCATGGGATACTTTGCATACAGTTGTCAACATCCTTTCACACTGACCTAACACTGTAGTACTGTATAGTGTACTGGTTCAGTACTTTGACTGTGGTTGACAGTATCCTGGGCTTTAGTCCTATCACTGCTTTAAATTTCCATAGTGAGCACAACAACTAGGTTAGGGGCCAGTTGTGCACATCTGACCATGTTGCATTATGTTCAGATATGAACTAATTAAACCAGGCTTGTCCAACATTGGTAGTGTATTCCACAACATAGGTGTACATTTGCAAACACTAGCGATGTGCCCTAGTCCATTTCTAATGCTAGTCGGAGAGTGTGTTTGTCCTTCGACACACATTGTAAGTGGAGTTTGCCATGACATATGTCATGGTTAGTATACTGTGCCTCTGTCTACCTGTGACATGACAGTGATACCCAGGATAAAGCTACCATCTCCCATCTACTCATCAAGATTCCTCTTGAGGAAAATCGATAAGTGACTCTATGGGTAGCCTGTACTGGGAGTTTACTCATGGGTGGGGGTGGCTTCTGTGTTATGGATCATGCAGTACAGCTTGTCCTATGTAAGTCAGTGCTGGGGTTCAGGTCTCTCATGTGCATAGCTCACTGCCATTCAGATTGTACAAGGTGCAGCATGTTTATTGATACCAGCTTGGACATGGCTTTATACATCAGGCACAGCTTGCCTCTGGGTGGGCAGTATGGCAGTGTGTGTAGCTGCAGTTTGCTTAATCAGGCAACACATGGCATCTGTGCAAGCTCTTTGATACTCCTGGTGAGGTACTGTTGGGGACTTTACGGTTGATGGAGGTGTCTGCTGAGGTACATCCCACAGGGGCTACTGTAGTCAATTGTAACGCTGATGAAGGATGACTGCAGAGCCACAATGACCTCCCCTTATCTAGATCTGACAACCTTCATGATTAGGTGGGTATATGGTATGTTTCTGTAAACACTACAGCACATGTTTGTCCAATGCAGGATATCTATCACCTTGTGTCCCCAGGTCTCTCATTACATGTTAAGTACATAATGGGTTAACACCTATGTGGTAATTGGTGGGCACTTACTGTATATCCACGGGGTTGACTATACACTTTTCTGCAATTAGCTTGCTGACATGGCTATGGCACCAGTTGTCTGTTTCTATGTGGCCCTTTTGTGGGATGCTTGTGTCAGCTGGTGGATCATATATGGTGAGCAGTTTGTAGTCCTCTGCAAACATGTTCAGACACAGTCCTTCCATGTTGGCCTGTACCTATGGGACATATATACCAGACGAGGGAGATCCCAGGACCAAGCCTTGTGGGATGCCAGTTATATATGGTTTGTAGTCTGACATGGCTGCAGCATGTCTGACCATGTCTGTTCTGTCCTTGGTCTGGTTGCAACCCCTCTACTGACATAGGGGTTTATATTTAAGCTGGTGAGCTTATCTATAATGAACACGTAGGGTATTTTATGGAAGCATTTGCAAGGTCCAGCTACGCTGTGTGAACCACATTGCCCTCATCAATGACCTTAATGACTGTTTCAATTGAGTCAAACATGTTTAGGGGCAGGATCTGCACTTAAGAAAGCCACACTGGGTAGGGTCCGGTGTCAGTAAGTCCCCAATATCTTTATGTCTGTGGTACATGCTGATCCTTTCCATAGCTGTGCAGACCGAGCTTCTTAGGATTCTGGGGTGGTAGTTTTCAGTATCCATTCAGGCAACACCTTTGTTGAGAAGGACCAATGTTGTTGTACACTGCTCTTTGGGTACATATCCTGTGGTAAGGCTGACATTGAGCAGTAGCGTGATTTGGCATTCCATTCGTCTTGGAGTCCATGTTGGACTCAGCCCAGGACACCATTTCATACCATTGCTGCTGTGTGTTTTGCTTTGTAGATGCTGGCTGTTACCTCAACATCTGCAATGTCAGGGGGCCAGCAGTCTGCTGGGATAGATATTTTGCATTCTGGGGGTTGCACTGCACCTGTCAGGATGTATGTTGGCAATATGTGTGTGTGTTTGGTATGTTGTTTGTGATATTTGTGTGATTCAGAGCATATCTGTGAATTCCCAACACGGTTCCTACCATCAGTTGTGAAAGCCTTGGGATTATCCTTAGTGTCCTGTACAATTTGTATCTTCATAGGTTCATAGGTTCATACTAGGCTATCCACCCTAGGGCATTTGTTAGCCTAGCCAGAGTGCATGTGGCTTTCACCACCCCTTGCTATGTGAATATTATGGCCATTTATGATTTGCTTTGCTGTGCCTCTGTCTGGACATGACACAGTGAAGACCCCCAGTGTAACTCTACAATCATCCATCCACTTGGCAAGATTCCTGTTGAAGAGTGTCAGTGAGGGGCTCTGCCTAACATGGAGTGGGATTCTGGTCCAGGGTGTGGGGAGCCTCTGGATTATGTATCTGTCCCTCCAGCACATCCTATTTCATTATTTGTTGAGGTTGACATCTCTCACTCTCACAGCTCCGATGGCTTTGAGTTTTCTGGGGTGGAGCATGTCCATTACTCCTGTGTTGGGCATGGCCTTGTACAACAGGCATGCAATGCCTCTGTGTAGGCAGTATGTGACTGCATTCAGCTGGGGTGTCTGCAGCCAGGCAGCATATGACATATATTTGAGACCCTTTATCCTCTTGGTGAGGTACCTTTGAGGTCTTTCTAACTGCTGCAGGTGTCAGGTAAGGTACATCCCATATGAGGCATTGTACTAGATTATGGGTGTGATAAGAGAACAGTATAGGGGCACAATGACCTCTGTTGACGTAGATGTGAATCCTTTCATGATACTGTGTCCAATGTAGACAGTCTTCCTAGCCACATTGGCAATGTGAGTGTCAAATAACAGGTTACTGTCCACTTGTGTCCCTAGGTCCCTGATTACTCCTTCCATACATAATGGTTTACCACCTATGTGGTAATTTGTGGTACCATGTTTGGTATTTGGTGGGACATTCATACTGTCCAGTGTCTTCAGGACGGCTGGGTGGGGTTCCTGTGTGTGAGAGTGTGGTCTGTAGCATGCTACAGACTGTACAGCAGTCTTGCCTACAGTTAGTTGCACATAGGTGGACTCCAATGCCTTGTGCATTGTCAGTTACCTGGAAGTATGGGTGTCTGTGCTGAATATGGATAATCACCCTCCTTTTATGTTTTGTTCCAGGTTTTGGGGCCATGACACATGATATGTGGTATAACCTGGTAGTGCTGGTGTGCTGTCAGGAGGCTTGCAGCAGGTTTCTGTCACTGCACAGACATCGATGTTCTCCATACTGGGGATGGCCTCGGGAGCATGCATATTGGGGTTTACACATCTGGCATTGGTCAGCATTACCCTTATGTTTCTTTCCACTTATGTTTTCTAAGGTGGTGGGTTAGTCTTTTCAGCCTTGCCTACAAAAGGCTCTATGGAGGTGGCAAAAGCCTTATCCAATATGCAGACACCCAGGGGTAACAGGTGCAAGCCATCCCAGGAACAGCTGCGTGGCTTGTCAAGCATGACATCCCAAGCAGACAGACATTGGATCCCCTTGGAATGACACCAGTAAGTGTGCCACTTGCTATAACTGATCATTCCGTGTTTGTACTGTGGCATTATTCTTGGTAAGGATAGGATGCTGCAAACGGTGAGTGTCATACCGGCCTGGACTACATAATCAGAGAGCTCATCTATGTCTCTTTTCATGTAGTCTAGGGAGGTACATCTCAGGTCATTCACACCAGCATGGACTATGACTGCATCATATTTCTACTTGCTTTGGGGTGACCTGCATACTTGTGTTATGTGGCATATTGTGGCAGCCTACAGGCAGCTTACTGTACCCTTTCCCTTGTTCAGCCTGGTGTGCGGGACAGCACTGTGTCTCGCTATGGAGTCACCTATTACAACTGTATCAGGCATGTTGTTTCTCCTTCTGGCCTGTGACTGTTTGGCACACCAGCTTTGTGTACTATGTGTTGCATGTGCTATGTTTGGAAGTTGTTTGATTGGGTGTCTGCTCTAGAGGCCTCTGTTGGTGTGTTGTGTTTGTAATTTGTTCCTCTGGGAATGATTTTCTGTGTTTATGTCTTTGGTTTGCAGCTGTGATAGGTCTATGTGGGACTGTGTTTGTGGTGTGTGTGGTTACCTTCTCCTCCTGACTAGTTTTGGGAGTACTGAGTTGAGGAAGCTCAGCCTCCAGTTTGGATAGATGGTTGCATCTCTCACATATATTTGTATTTCTTGGGGGGAGTTGGAAGTTGTCTGTGTACTTGGGGCAGGTGTAACATTGCCTCAAGATTCACAGATTCAACTTGTTGTGGCTGGCCTTAGTGGATTGTATGTGTGGACATATTTCATAGTTTCATAGTTTCATAGTATAGTACTAGGCTATCTGCCCTTGGGCATTTGTAAGCCTAGCCATAGTGATGTGGCTTTTGCCACACCATGAAATGGTACAAAAATGTACAGAATAAATCTAGAATACTGTGCCTCTGTCTAGTAATTGACACAATGAAGGTCCCCTTATATAATAGAATTCGTTTACTGTGCCCCTGTCTAGCAGGTAAACGTACAATCTCCCATCCACTCATCAAGATTTCTCTTGAAGAGAGTCAGTGAGGGGCTCTGCCTAATACAAACTGAGATCCTGTTCCAAAGCATGGGAAGCCTCTGGGTTATGAATCTATCCCTCCAGCATGTCCTATTCATACTTGTGCCGAGGTTTAAGTCTTTAGCTCTCATGGTCCTGATAGATTTGGAGTTTTTGAGGTGGAGCATGTCCATCAGATCCTGATTGGACATGGCCTTGTATGTCAGGCAGAGATCACCTCTGAGCAGGCAGTATGCTACTGAATAGAGCTGAAGTTTCTTTAGTCTGGCAGAATAAGACATATGTTGGAGACCTTTGATCCTTTTGATGAGGTACTTTTGTGGTCTCTCCAGCTGTTGCAAATGCCAGGTGAGGTACATACCAAATGGGACATTGCACTCAATCATGGGTCTGATGAGGGAGGAATAAAGGGGTACAATGACATCCTTGGATCTGGATGTGAATCCCTTCATGATGAGGTGTGCAAGGTAGAATGTTTTTCTAACCACTTTGGCAATGTGGGTGTCAAATGAGA
The DNA here is from genome assembly GCF_019279795.1 of Protopterus annectens. Lineage (NCBI taxonomy): Eukaryota > Metazoa > Chordata > Ceratodontiformes > Protopteridae > Protopterus > Protopterus annectens. The sequence goes on along the minus strand of NC_056734.1, from coordinate 769,654,458 downwards.
GGTCGCTGTCTACTTGGGTCTCTAGGTCTCTGATTACTTTTTCTGTACTCAGTGGGTTGCTGTCTATGTGATAATTTGTGGGTACTTTGTTTTTTCCAAAAGGGATGACTATACATTTTTTGGCATTTAGTTTAAGGCCGTGACTACGGCACCAGTTGTCCGTTTCAGTGAGGCCTTTTGTAGGTTGTGTGTGTCTGCTGGTGTATCGACTATGGCGCCTAGTTTGCAGCCATCTGCAAACTTTGTCAGCCACAGCCCTCCCATGTTTGCTTTAACATCTGAGAAATAAATGCCGAACAAGAGGGGTCCCAGGACAGATCCCTGTGGGACACCACTTGTGACTGGCTTTGAGTCTGACATTGCTCCAGCGATTTTAACGTTATGGGTTCTGTCCTTTAGCCAGTTTGCAACCCATCTAGTGACATAAGGGTTTACTTTTAAGCTGTTTAGCTTATCTATGATGCCTGAGTGGGGTATTGTGTCGAAGGCCTTAGCCAAGTCCAGGTATGCTGTATGGACTGCTTTGCCCTCATCAATGGCTCTAGTGACTGTTTTGAAAAAGTCAACCAGGTTTAAAAGGCAGGATCTGCCCTTTACAAAGCCGAACTGGGTGGGGTCAAGTGTCTGTAGGTTCCCTATGTCTCTGTTTATGAGTTCCATAATGATTCTTTCCATAGCTTTGCAGACCAGGATAGTTAAGCTTATGGGGCGGTAGTTTCCAGGGTCTGTAGAGGCACCCCCTTGTGGAGTGGGACCACTGTTGCTGTATGCCAGTGTTCAGGTACATATCCCGAAGTAAGGCTAAGGTTAAATAGCATTTTTATGTGTGGGTTTAGCTCCTTTTGGAGTTCACGTGACACGCACCCCGGGATACCGTCAGGATCCATTGATGCTGTGTTTTTTGCTTTGTTTAGGGTGGTTCTCACTTGGACATCTGAGATGACAGGGAGATTACATTCAGCTGGGATAAGTATTTCTTCTTTTGGGGGTGAAGGAGGGGAGAAATTTGCACTGAACCTGTCAGCCAGAATGTTAGCAATATCTGTGGGTTCAGTGTATTTTTTGTTGTTGTGAACCAACTCTGAGCATATCTGAGGGTTTCTGCCCAGGTTTCTAACATAGATGAAGAAGGCTTTGTGGTTATCTTTAGTGTCCTTAGCGATTTTTCTCTCAAAGTTTGCCTTGGATGTTTTTATGAGAGAACGTATTTTTCTGCCAATGTTGATAAGAGATGTATTCCCTTCATGGGATTTCGCTCTGACGTGCAGTAGCTTCCTTCTTTTGTTATACAATTTGTTTATGGCTGAGGTCCACCAGACAGGATGCTTACATTTGGTAGAGAGGGACTTGGATTTGTTTGGGATTGCATGATCCATGCATTCTTGGAGATGTCCATAGAAAGCATTTGTGAAGGATTCAGCATTGTGGGATGTGGTATCCACTGGCACAGTGGGCTTAAAGGATACCATCTCAGTCTTAAGAAGAGTGAAGTCTGCTTTTGAGAAGTTTTTCACTGTGGTCTTTTGTGCTGGGGGTGGAGGTGGGGTATGTATATCCAGGGTAATTAGTTTGTGATCAGATCTCACTAGTGAGGGGTATACTTCCGGTGTGGAGCATTTTGTCCCCATGTTTGTGATGATCAGGTCTAGTATATTATCTCCCCTAGTGGGAGAGGTGACTAGTTGTTCCAGTGCATTTGAATTTATGAATTCCAGGAACCTTTGGGCTAGGGTATTAGGGCTAGAATAATTTACCCAATCTATATTTGGGTAGTTGAAGTCTCCCAGTATGATGGTATTTTGTGATACATTCATATCCTCCAATGTCTTCAGGAAGGCTGAGTGGGGTTCTTGAGATTGGGAGGGTGGTCTGTAACATGCTACCAGTTGTATAGCAGTTTTGCCTATGGTTAGTTGCACCTGTATGGTCTCTGATGCTTCATGTGTTGATACTAACCTGGAGGTGTGGGTGTCCTTTATGAATATGGACACTCCCCCTCCCTTTGTGGTTCGGGCCGGGTTTGGGGGCCGAAAAGCATGATACGAGGTATAGCCTGGTAGCGCTGAGGTGCTCTCAGGAGCCTTGAAGCAGGTTTCAGTTACTGCACAGACGTCGATGTTCTCCATGCTGAGGAGTGCATCAAGTGCCTGCATCTTGAAATTTAGACTTCTGGCATTGAGCAGCATTACCCTTAGTTTTTTTCCATTTTTGTTTTCTAAGGAGGTGGGTTTGTCTTTTGAGCCTTGCCTAAAAAAGGCACTATGGGGGTGGCAAGAGCCTTAGCCAATATCCAGAAGCCCAGTGGTGACAGGTGTAAGCCATCCCTTGTGAAGCAGCGTGGCTTGTCCAACATATCATCCCAGGCAGACAGACATTGGATCCCCTTAGAATGACACCAGTACTTGAGCCAATTGTTAAAGCTGATCATCTTGTCTTTGTATTGTGGTATCATTCTTGGTGAGGGCAAGATGCTGCTCAGGGTCTGGGTCATACCAGCCTGGGCTACATAATCGGAGAGCTCCTCTATGTCTCTTTTCATGTAGTCCAGGGAGGTACGTCTCAGGTCATTCACACCAGCATGGACAATGACAGAGTCATATTTGTACTTGCTTTGGAGTGACCTGAGTGCGTGTATTATGTGGCGGATCCTAGCTCCCAATAGACAGCTCACAGTCACCTTCTCCTTGTTCAGCATGGTCAGTGGGACATCAGTGTGTCTGACTATGGAGTCACCTATTACTAGTGTATCAGGCAAGGTGTTTGGCCTTAAGGGCTGTGATTGGTTGACACACTGATTTATTGAAGTATGTGTTGCATGTGTTTTGTTTTGAGGTGGTGGATTTTTGGATGTCTGCTTTGGGAGCCTCTGTTGTTTTGGTAAGTTTTTTATTAGAGCCTCCAAGTATGTCTTTGTGTTTTTATGTGTTTGGTTTGCAGTTGTGGTAGGTCTATGTGGGACTGGGATTGTTGTGTGTGTGGTTGCCATCTCCTCCTGTCTGGTCATGCCAGCCCTGAGTTGAGAGAGTTCAGCCTCCAGTTTGGCTATATAGTTGCATCTCTCACATGTATTTGTGTTTGTTGGGAGGAGGAGAGGGTTGTCTGTGTACATGAGACAATTGTAGCATTGTCTCAAGATACCCAGATTGACCAGCTGAACTGGAGACGACGCCAGTAATCTACCACTCGACATGCTAGAACAGTATAAGGGAGTGGTATACCTTTAAGGGAAGTGGATATTCACAGGGGTGGTAAGTAGATGTAGTGCTTTACTTAGTACGATAGTGCTTACTTAGTAGGGAAGTATTGAGAACAAGTGCTGGGCTTATTTTATTGCCATACTACTGATCAGTGATTACTTCATTGTTTATGTTTGCTCTATCATGTAGTAGCTTCCTCATTCTCTTGCATGGTTTGGTTATGGCTGGTGTCCACCATGCCAGATGCCTGTGTGTATGGCATTGTGTCTTGTTTTAATTTAGGATTACATAATCCAAGCATTCCTGGCAGTGTTCATGGAATGGCTATATTACAGGTTCTGAGGTGTGGCCCATATTTTGCACCTGCACAGGACCTTTAATGGATTCCACATCAGTTTGGAGGAGTGCAAATATTGCTTTACACATGTTTTCCACTGTGGTTTTCTGGCCAGGGACTGTGGTCAGGATTTGTATATCCAGTGTGATTACTCTATGGTCTGGTTTTACCAGTGAACAATGCACTTCTTGTCTTGCCATCCAGTACCCATGTTGCTGATTATCACATCCAGTATGCTTACCCCTCTTGTGGGAGTGGTACGTTGTTCCTGGGCATTTTGGTTTATGGATTCTATGAACTTTTGTCCTACAGTGTTGGAGCTAGTATAATGCTCCCAGTCTATGTCTGGGTATTTTCAGCCACCCAATATAATGTGGTTTGAAGGACTTGATATATTCATGTATTCCAGCATAGGCCATGTGCAGTTCCTGGTGTTGGGATGGTAGTCTGTAGCAGGCTATAAACTGGGGGGCAGTTTTAGCCACTGTTACTTGACCATGGCTAGTCCATGCTGCTTCTTGTTGTGGTACCAACATGGGGGTGTGGTTATCCTTGACAATTATTGCTAGTCACCCTCCTTTTGTAGCTTGTTCCATGTTTTGAGGCTGTACAGCACAGTATGAGGTGTAACCTGGTAGTGTTAGGGTGCTGTTGTGAGCCTTGACCCAGTTTTCTGTTACAGCACAGATATCAACATTCTCCATACTGGGTGAGTTTAGACTGCATGCATCTTGCTGTTTGACTTATCCCTTAACTTATTCTTATCCCTTCTGATACCTATGGAGGTAGGTTTGTGTTTTGAGCCTTACCTATTCAGGGCACGCTGTGGGTAACAACAGCCTTTGCCAGTATCCATACGGCCTGCACTGATAGGTGCATGCCAGTCCTAGCAGGTGGAGCATCATGTCATGCTCAGCATGTCATCCCAGGCTGGCACACATTGGATCCCCTTTGACTAACTGCGATACTTCAGTCAATTATTGCACTTGATCATCTCATTGTCATATTGTGGCATGATGCTTGGTGAGGGTAGGATGTTAGTCACGGTCCTCAGGTGTGCATATAGTACATGGTGTTACATTACTTAACACATGGCATTCATGCCTCAGGTGCTGCTGCAGGGCTGCCTCTGTCGGATGCGCATATTACACTTCCCTGTACATGTTTGTGAGCAGGTCATGTCATTTTAGGCATCCATGTTATTATTTGAGTGAGTCAGAGGGGGTATCATTCCCAGGGTTCCTACTGAGCCAGTGTATGTGCTATGCATTGCCTCTTTGCCAAGGCCAGGGCATACTGGGCACGCCTCCTTCTGCCTACTGGGGCAGGCTCAGGATGTTCCTCCTCTGAGTCACACTCTGCCTGTGATGGCCTTGGCAATGGTGGGGGGCTGTTTGGCCCAGCCCTATGCTGGTCCTGCTGCAGCTGTTTTCGCAAGATCATATTATGTAGCATAGCACATACCATGACAATTTGGGTACATGTAGTGGGTGTGTACTGCAAGGCTCCACCAGATGTGTCCAGACACCGGAACCATGACTTGAGCAGCCCAAACACATGCTCTATTACATTACGTGTTTGTGCGTGTGCCTCATTATGGCATTCCTGTTCAGGTGTGTGTGAGTTTCTGATGGGTGTCATCAGCCATGGCTCCAGTGCATAACCTGCATCCCCCACTAGGTGTCTGTGTGGGATGTCCCCATTGGCAAATGTCTGGTACAGCTGCGTCAAATGCCAGATGTGGGAATTGTGGTAACTCCCAGGGCAGCCAGCACACACATTCATTATTATGCCCTGGGCATCACACATGACCTGGCAGTTGATGGAGGGGAAGCCCTTGCGGTTAATGTAGGCCCTACCCCGCTCACCGGCTGGTGCTTTGATGCGTATGTGCGTGCAGTCTATTGCACCCACTACCTCAGGGTATTCCACTATTTGCTGGAAGAGATGCATATTGCTGGCCAATACCTCACAGGCATTGGGGAAATATACATGATCACCGACATGTGCTGACATGGCATCCAGGAACTGGTGCAGTACCCTGGAGGCTGATGCCTGTGATATCCCCATCATATTACCAGTTAGTCTCTGTAAGGTACCTGTTGCTAGTATTCTTAGGCCAACGCATACCTTGGTTTCCACTGGGATGGGTTCCTCTCTGTTGGTTCTGTGTGTGAGGTGTGGCCTGCACAGCTCCACTATTTGCTGCAGGAGGTCTCTGTCCACTCTATAGCGCTCTACTATCTCCAGCTCATGTAACCCGTGGTAGGTGACCCTGGGCCTGTACACTCTTCTCCGTCTCCTCACTGTGGGTTGTCTGGCATCATCTGCATTGTCACCGCCCTCAGCAAGTCGCCTATGTCTCATTATGACAGCTATGGCAGCCCCTAACATTTCTGCTCTGAGTTCATCTTTTTCAGTTTTCACTTCTAATAGCTTACTCCTGTCTTGCAGTGTCTCTTGAGAGAAACATCTTGCACTGCTGTTTTCAGATTTTTAAGTGTTGGGCTGAGCTACCATTCTGCCTGTGTAATTGCCTGCTTCTAATTGTTTTCACCTGCTAGCTCCAGCAGTATTCCCTGGTAGCTTCCTACTAATTCTGTTGCTTCCTTTTTCCTTTCTGTTTCCTCAGGGGGGAGCAGCGTGTATACCAGCAGAAACACGCTCACAGTGGCTTACATGCACGCACACATGCTTACATGGTTCAGAATCTGCTTATTCGAGTTAAAACGCGTGCACACCCGTGCAAACAGTGTTAAACATCTCCCAACATGCTCCCACATGCTCAGACTGCCTTACACGTGCGCACACTGTCTTACTCGCGCTTCATGGTGCGCACACGTGCGCATGCACGCCCAGCAAGAAACTTTGGTGTAGGCAACAGTGTACACCTTCCATTTCTTGACTTTCCCATGCTTATGTTGTGGCACTCCTCTTTCCATGATATGTGTCTGACATCTGTCATGTAACTCTGACCTCCAATGAACTGCATTTCTTTCTGCCATTCCCCCCTGTGATGTCACCTATCTCCTACTCTGTTCCTCCCCCTTCTGTAACTCTTACACTACTCAGAATGTGCTCATTTGCTATGTGACAGTTGAATTCAGTATACTAACACTCATTTGCATCAGATTGCCTACTAATGCTTAGTTACATCTCTTAGACTCAGCTTCCCCCCTTAGCAACCACTACACGGTGGCCATGTTGTTTTTGGTCTGCTGGTCCCTGCATTGAAAATCCATGTATTGCATAAAGCCCACATTTGTGGGTTTATAACCTTCATTTTTATGTATTATGCAGCGCAGCCTGTTTGCGCGGGGCTGTGCTGGGTTTAAACATCGGCGATCGCCAAAAAAAAATTATATTTTTAATATTTTTGCATCAGGTTACCTTGCCAATGGCCACATATTTGGCCATTGGCATGCTGCCTGACACATATGCACCCTTTATTTGGAGCTGACATGGCTCCATTGCAGTTTTTGCAGAAACGTACTCAGTTGTCAACTGAGTACATTTCTGCAGCTAAAACGGCTCTTTCATGGGCTGTTCTGGGCTTCCTGGATCACTAATCATCCTCATTTGCATGCTATTCGGCTGCAAGTGAGGTGATTAGCTTATCCACGCCCACTCCATGTAAGAGACGTTTTAGCTTGTCTCTTACACGGACTTTGGGCTGTTCCTGGATCGTGAAGGCTTGCACGGAGTCTGTGTTTTGCAATGACACCCTTTAAACTATGCTGTAGTTATTTTTTGTGTGCGTGGTAGGGGTAAGAATCACTGACATTAGAAAAAAGTCATAATAAATAAAAAAGTGTAACATGTTAAACATTACCTAGACAATCTGCAGAATTCTGTACACAGGTGCATTTTTGGTATATATGAGTGTGTGTGTGTGTGTGTGTGTGTGTGTGTGTGTGTGTGTGTGTGTGTGTGTGTGTGTGTGTGTGTGTGTGTGTGTGTGTGTGTGTGTGTGTGTGTGTGTGTATGTGTGTGTTTCTGTATGGATACATGTGGGAACAAAATTTCTTTACACAAATTGTTCAACAAAATGCCCACTTAATTTATGACCGTCACTTCTAGCATACAGCAAAAAGGGTTAGGAATTTTGCTACCATTCTTACAAAACAAAAATATTGGAGCTCATTCCTCATCACTGTATTTTAAGGCATGTATCATCCTTGTCTACTGCAGCCTCATTCAGATGCATGCATGCTGAGAGCTCACTAAGTACGAACATATCATTAGACTAAGGCCTACATCGCTGGATAACAATTAAGGTTCATTTGCTACAGATTCCGGCAGCAATTTCTCTGTGTGTATTTCGATGGCAGGAATGCTGTCTGGTTCATGGTGGTATGTATCTAATTGTGTGTATTGACTACAATATAAAGCATGTGAGATTTCCTTTGCATGTCCCTGCAAGCGTAGTGCATGGCTGTTAAGTTTTTTTTTTTTTTTTTTTTTTAAGAAATGAATTACATTTAGATTGTTTTCCACTGAATATAGGAATATACCTTGCAGAAAATCTAAGAATAGTAGATACTTATGTAATCACTTTATGATCAGAACTAAAATAAATGGAATGGTTGCAAAGCAGCACACATAGTTAAACTGATAATTTCTTTATACATTTTGCTACACTTTCGACTTTTCAATTATCTTTTAGTATCAGTGTTGCACTCTTTATGGGACGTCTTACTCTAAAACATAATTCTAATATGAAATATTTAATTTCTCCTCTGGCTGTCTCTGCAGTGATCTTGTACAGTTCAGTTGCAGCATAATGCTAAAAATGAATCACATCTGAATTATTCTCACTGAAAATAGAAGGGTCCATTGAAGAAAAGCTAAAAGCAATGTACAGTAATTGCAAAGTTTATAATCCAGATCTAAAACATACAAACTTATTGCTAAGCAGAATGTGCAGCTACATTTTAGTTCCATTATATATTCAGACTACCACTGACTGTTTTCATACAGTGTTATTCTCTCTGTGTGAGATTTTGTTCTCTGAAGAAATTCATTCATTTACTATACAAGACCATGTATTTACAGACAAATACAGAGCACTCAAAGAGGATTTTACCACCACAAGGAAGCAGTGAGGAAAATGGTGACTATGTATTGAGCAAACCCATAACTGCACATCACCGCCAAAGTAAGTCAGGAGTGGTGTCTTGATACAGTGTAAAATGGTAAAACAGATTCAAATAGTAGAGTTGGGTAATTCAACTTACCATAAATGTAGATATTCAAATGACCGCTGTTGCAATACCTTTAGCTATATGGTTATGTCCTGCCAAGGATATAACAACCAGTCCGCTTCCGAAGCTTCAGGGCACCTTCCACATGCTTGAATTAGCAGAGAGCTCAAGCTGAGCTGAGTAAAGGACAGGTTTGGGTGTGAAGCCCTTCAGAGCATTCTTGCCAGCAGAGAGAGGGAGGCTGAGCCCTAAAAGGACAATGTTAGGAACACTAAAATTTAAATGTACACATCCTGGCATAAGAAATATACCAAAAAACAAGGGAGATGGAGTGAGGAAAATGCCACTGTAGTAGTGATCATTGAAACATCTACTGCTTTGCTAAGTTTAATTTACACGACTGTACTGTCTTCATCATATTGATCACTGCTGCAGTAGCCTTAGCTGTATGGGTGTATTTCCATAGCTAACTAAATTTGGGAGGTGGAAGAAGAATAGTCCAGGAGTCCCTAAACAATGGTCCTAGTAAAGCTACATCTGGATCTAATGGAAGAATCAAGCTTATAGTATTTTGTAAAAGTATGTACAGAGCACCAAGTAGCAGCTTCTAGAATACTTCTAGAATCCAACACTTTGCAAAAGCCAGGGATAAAGTCAAGGCCCTGCTAGCATTAGCCTTGATCCTGGTTGGAATAGTTATGTTATGGTGAGCATATCAAAAGGTAATAGCTTTAGGCAACCATTTGGAGATGGTCTGTTTTTTACCTTCACAAGAAATGAACAATTGATCTGAAGATCTGAAAGACTGAGTTCTGTAAAGATAGTGCCCAAATTGTCTATGGACATCCAATGTATGGGGTATCATTCTCCTTCATTTTTAGGTTCAGGAAAGAAAATGGAGAGATGGATAGTTTGGCTTTACGTAACGTTGGATACCACTTCAGACATAAAAGAAGGATTAGTTCTCAAAGCAAACCTGTCCCTGTGGAAAATGAGATAGGGTAGACTCACCATAAGAGCTTGTAACTCAATACCTTCCATGCAGAGGTCAGAGCAATTAGTAAAACTGTTCCCGTGTTAATATCCTCAAGTCAGACAGATTAGTTGGTTCAAATAGCGCAATTGTTAGTTTCTCTAATGCAAAATTAATATCTCAAGGAGAGACCACCATTTTACTTGGAGTCCTCTTATGTATGGCAAGCCACTTTCATGAACATTTTGGCATGAGACTGCATAGAAAGAAGAGGATCTGTGGGCAGTCATTCTGAAATGGCTAATAAATGAACCTTGAGAGAAGAATATGAATGGCCATAGAATAGTAACAGGCTGTGTGCAATCTTGTGATAATTGCCCGTGGCCATTTCCAAAAGTAGGGATAACCAATGTTGCCTGGGCCAGAAGTGTGCCCCAACAATGATCTTGGGGTATTCTTTCTGTATCTTTAGAAGTACCCTGGATATTAGTGGAAACAGTGGAAAAGCATACAAGAACATTCATGTCTAAGGAAAATAAAAGACATCTGTCTTCCAGGCTTTGTTACATGGAGTTCTGGAACAGAATCTTGCCAGTTGATTATGAGGAGGCAAAGAGGTCTACTTGAGGAACTCCCCACTGATGGATAAAATCCCGGAAGACCCCTGATCTAGTTTCCATTCAAGATGGTCTGCCCAGGAGGATGCCTGTAGCGTGAGATGTGCTGTGAAGCTGTATCCCAAACTAACATGTCTAGTCTGCAGAGGGGGTATGACCTGGTTCCCCCTTGCTTGTTGATGTACCACATGACTGTGGTATTGCCTATAACCACTTGAAGAGGTCTTAGGGACCAAAGATGGTTCAGAGAGTTGAGTGCCTTGATGAGGCTAAGCATCTCCCTGATATTTACATGCTTGCATCTGTCCTTGTTGTTCCACACCCCCTGCACTTTTATCCCTCCTAAAACTGCACCCCAAGCAAAGTCCAAAGTGTCTGTGGTGACTAACTGCCTTAAAGCAGGGAGTGATAAGGAAGACCTGAATTTAAGGATACCTCTTATTTCCACCAAAAGATTTCTCTTCTGACAATCCCAGCACTGGGATATAAAAAGATAAAGGGTCTTGATGCTGGGACCAAAGAACTTTCAGATACCACTATATCTTTCTCATGTAGTGTCTTGTCATGAGCATCATGAGAATCATAGATTCCACATGATGCAAAATCCTGGAGTATTCCCTTGCAGTGACTGAAGTCTTAGTGGAAAACTTTAGAAAAACATCTAGATAAAGATCTTTTTTTTTTCCTCTGGAAGAAAAGCTAACATTCCAGAAACACAATCCTGTGTGAAGGAGTAAAGAAAGATTTTTGAGTATTTTCTTGGAATACCAATTTATGTAAGAGATTATTCACTCAAGAGAGAGATTCCTGACCCTCTGAAAAATACTCTGCAATGGTGAGCAAGTCATCTATATATGTAAAAATGTGGATAACCTCTAGCATGCAATGAGCTATAACTGGAGTTAGACATTTTGTGAACACACATGGTGCAGTGGATAGTCCAAAGGGTAAAGCAGAGAACTGATAATGTGATCCAGACAAATGTTGGGGTGAATAGGAATGTGATAATAAGAATTTTTTAAGTCTAGTGTTGCCAAGGAACTTGAAAGAAGATAAAACGTTAACAGGTTGTGAAGTAACAGAATTTTGAATTTGGGTACTATCACAAAAAAGTTTAGGAAAGAAATATGAAGCAAATAGAACAGCACTAAGGTAGATCACCTTTGGAGAAAAAAATTCCAGAAAAAAAACAAGCAAACTTCAAAAATATGGACATTAGTGTGTTATAAAATCCACTACAAATTTATTAATTCACAAAGCTTTCGGGGATAACCCTTCTTCAGTGTGTACTTGCATCAAAAAGCCAACACTACTTTTATAGTAATTAAAACCATGTGGCACAGCCAGTGACAATTAACTAATTAAATAATTAAATAAACTTCTTTCAACTAACATTCAGCAGCTCAGTAAAACTACATCAGATTACAAACATTATAAACACATTCATCTCTAGCTCACACTACCTATATGACATGTATTATATATTTAAAATAACATTTATTCAAAGTACTTATGTCAGTTTTTAATAAACTAATAATCTCTAAATTTATGTACCCTTAAGCATCATTTGTCACTTCTTCAGAACCGGCTTGATACTGACAGATACATTTAACCCTGGCAAGTGTTCTGCATCTAGCCTTATAATCCACTCATATTCACATAACTCAAGCATATTATTTAAATCACCACCTCTCTTCTTTTAAAACTAAATGTCTATAGCCCTAAGCAAAAACCTATGATCACTTCCCTTAACCATTATATGCTTAGCAAGAGCATTGCTAGAAATTCCTCTTCTTATTTTGGACTTATGCTCAGTAATTCTATCTTTTGCCTTCCTTGTGCTTTTCTCTACATAAAACGCAGGTCATTTAACACAGTTGGCCATATATACTATATTAATGGTATTACAAGTGGCAAAGCACTTAAATATATATTTTTTATTATTCACTGGATATACAGATCTATTCTCCTTCATAATGTCAGCACAGCATTTGCAATTATAGCAAGGTACCGTACCTATTCTTGCTGGGGCTTGTAGCTTACTATCATTATTACCAAACATATTTTATAGCATAAACTTTTTTTCAGGTTTTGACATTTTTTATATACAAAGCTCAGTCTCATTCCTATAATATCGACTGTTTCTGGCATGGATCTCAAGATGTCCCAATTTTTTGCGATAATACGTTTCACCACATCAGACTTTCTACTAAAAGTTGTAATATATCTCATATTCTTATTATTTCTAGCATTAGCACCATTATTATTTCTTTCTACACTATACTATGAAAAATAAGGTTTAGTTGAATTTTTCCTTAGTCGCCAGTACATTAGCTTTAGTATTCTCTAGCACTCTATCCTCATAGCCTCGTTCTTTAAATTCAGATATCATTTCATCCAGGTTCTAACCGCATGTTTCATCATTAGTATTCAATCTAATAGCTTTCATTAACTGGCTTATAACTATATTCGTAAATGTGTGTGGAGCATGCAAGCTAGTTCTATGAACATCTCTGATAGTTCTATGAACATACCTATTTATCTGTACTAGTTTCCTATAAATTGAAGTTATTATATTACCATTATATTCCTCTTTTGTTAAATTAATATCTAGATAGTGCATATTATCATTTGAATACTCTGCAGTAAAACATAAAAAAATAGCGGTATGAGTTAAGTAATCAGTAAACAAATTCAGCTGTAAAATATCACCAGCCCATAATAAAACTATGTCATTAACAAAACTTTTGAAAAAAAATAACCTTTCTACTTAATTCAAATGAGCTATTAAAATATTCTCTTCTTCCCATTTACCTATTACTATATTTGCGTAGGTGTTTGCAGTTGAAGTACCCATCGCCACTCCTATTTTTTATGATAATAGGGATCCTGAAACATGAATACATTATTGGTAAGAACAACTTCAAGCAGATCACATATGGTCTCAATTTCTCTCCCACTAGTGTTTGTGTTAGCACATAAAAAATTCATGCACAGCATTCACACTGTAATCAATATGGATCACAGTAAATAATGATCATATATCTAAGGTGACAAAGAGATGGACAAGTGGATGGAAAACAGAAATTCATCCCTGGTTTGGCACCTTTGTCTGTAATGCAAACAGGTAACCTGTGAATGGTTCATCTCCCAGGCCCATGCTTACACTTATCCAGGCTATCAGAACTTGTCAGAGATTTGGGATGTATGACTAGGCTTAAAAAGTCCCTTTTGGTCATTAGCCTAGTAAACAACTATGAACCTATGAGATTCACTTTTTGTCATCACATGAGGCACAAGGTAGGACTGCATTGTTTACCACCAAATGTCCATCACATGGTGCTATGGAGCTATCCATCTACACAGGCTATGTACATGAACATAGCAGTCACATGCATCATTAGAATGGAGCTGAGCATGGCTAGTACCAGCTAATGTGGGTAGCTTATTGTATTCTAGCCATTGTTTAGAGAGAGAGAGAGAGAGAGAGAGGACTAAAATGCTTATTAGCATAACGACTGCACCAGGAAGGCCTAATTAGAGTGATATATGATGTAAAGTGTGGGTGGGGCTGTGACATCCAGATAATATCCCACTGAACAGTCACCAAATAATGTTATGTTTCCCACTATCCTGGGTCAGGAGCTTCAGTTTTCTCTACTGACTCCAATGGGAGATTGTCACTTAAACAGGAGTAATATTTCACAATTTTCCCTAAGAACACAACAGGAATATGCTCTATAGTCTGGAAATTGAGTGTATACTTCTGTCCACCCTGAATATAACTCCGTCTTACACATCTCAGAGCAATGTGTCCCAGTTTAAGACCTCTGATACACTCACACTTAAATAAATTAAATCTCACACATCCACGCACTTCTGGGAAAGCCTGACACAGATTTCCAGCTGTGTTCCCTCCCCAAAATAATATGGTAATGCTGCTACCAATCAGATTGTCTTCTTGCCTTCTAAAGGGGGTTGCAATTACAAAAATTAAGTATTAAAACAAATAGTAGCAAATGACCTGACCAGTTAGGCTTTCAGAGTGGCCCTGGAAATTATCAAAGCAAGTATAAGTATCTCATATCACTAAAGGAAAACAATGATTGTTCAGCAACAATGTAATTTAATAAAAATATTTAACATTGAGCAAAATAATTAAAAATATAAAACAGTAATTTACAATAAATGAAGAAAACTCAATCACCAGGAAAAATCCAAAATTCAGAAAACACTCTAACTCATCTAACTGATTAGTTACAATTTCCTAACTAAAGAACACTGTCCCTGATTTAAACTAAATTACTACAGCAGAGCAAAGGCAGGCTTACAGTTCTTCATATTCACTGCACAGTACATCTGTAACTGACAACTGACTTCTGGCAACTGACAACTGACTGCAGCAGGTTCTCTATCAACTGTTCCAGTTCTAATTTTCATTTCATATTTTAAATTCACCCAACAGCTGTTCCTTCCTGTCCTTCAACTTCTGACAGTAACACATAGCAACTGTTAATGTTCCAATGATATCATCTGCTGATCAGCTGAATCTGAGGCAGTGTATCTTTAGAATCTCTCTTCATAAACATGTGCAGTTAGAAATATACAAGGACACTGTTTAAGTCCTTAAAACATTCTGTACTAACAGATCATAAATCAACATGTAAGAACTTATTTACATCATACTGGCATACAGTACACAGGTCAATCTGAAATTATGTAGAGAAACTCAGCCAGACATGCTAGCATGAGTAGCAGTGTCTAGTTTCTTCACCCCCCCCCCCATGACTCAGTCATGGTTTTCAAGTGACCCTTTAAAAATGACACTTGAGAAAAATGGGTCTGTCTGGGAATATCAACCCACTCTTCTCCTGGGCAATTCATTTGCATTGGCATTATTAACCCCACTACAGCATTTTTCTCCTTCTGAGGAAATTTGGCTGAGCACAACACCCACTCCACAATTTGATGCATCTACTTACACAACAAACTCTTCACTATAATCTGGGCTTGCTAATACAGGGGTCCTCCCAAAATTTCCTTAAGTTTTTGGAATGCCTGTTCACAATCTGTGGTCCACACTGCCTCATCTGGTTCATTTTTCCTAGATGGGTCAGTAAGGTGTGCAGACATAGCACCACAACTAGGCACACATTTTTCACAGTATTCCACTGAACTTAGAAAAGCTCTCACTTGCTTTTTAGTAACAGGAACTGGCCATGCTTGAATAGCTTCCACTTTGACAGGTTTGGGCCTAATCTTACTACTCCCCACTTTGTGTCCTAAGTAAGTGCTCAGCCATACCCACCTGCCACTCATTGGGTTTAATGGTTAGTCTTGTCCTTTTAAACCGGTCTGCAAATGCCCATAGCATAGTCTTTAATGTCAAGTCTGGGGATATTGGGGGGGTGTTTTTTACATGCTTTATCCCACAACACTTCCACAAACAGGTCTGACATGAAGTTGGCACCTTGATCAGTCATTATCTCCCTTGGAAAACATACCCTGCTGAAAATATGTAGCAAAGCACTTGCCACATTTTCTACAGCAATATCACCTGCAAAAGGAATATTAGGTACCATAGCAAGAAGTGGCAGACTGTAGCCTCTAGGCACTACCAACTGCCATACTACCTCACCTTCCAGCCCTCCCTTAGCAGTCCATTCCTATACAACAAACCTTCCTTCTCTGCCTCAATATCACCTGCACAATGAATATTAGGGACTATAGCTAGAAATGGCAGATGGTAGGCTCTAGCCTCTACTAAATACCGTACTACTTCACCTTTTACTCCACTTCCAGGATTCCCCCCTTTAAACAACAAACCTTTGTTCCCATATACAGATTCCCCTCTTCCTTGAACCTCAAGTGATTCTTTAGCCATCTCCCCGGAGCTTTGTAATATAGGGTCCGTAAGTTGAACCTGTCTCAGCTCTACATTTGTGACCCTCCCAAGCTCCCCTTCCTCAGGAAGCATAGTAACTTCCAATAGCTGTACCTCACTGTCAATCTGGGTACTGTCACCCACCTCCATTCTTGCAGTTACTGTGTCCAAGGGAACATCAGTACCTCCCGGCAGCTGTGGCTCACTTTCAGAGATACTGCTACAGGATAGCTCCTTCTTTGAAACAGCCACCACATCAGTCCCAGTTTAAGGTATGAGATCTGTCTGTGTCTCCCCCAGGCTACCAGCCCTACATGCCTGTCTTCAAGCAAGACTATGTGTCACTGCATGTATACAAGGTACTGCATTATCACAGTCATTCCCTATCAGGACATCTGCAAGAATATTCTCAAATGCAAGTTCCCCTTCCACAGGAAGCCTAATAACTTCCAGCAGTTGTGCCTCACTGTCAGTCTGGGTACTATCACTCACCTTCATCCTTGCAGTCACTGTGTCCAACGGAACATCAGTACCTACCAGGAGCTGTGGTTCACTTTCAGATTTACTGCTACATGATAGTTCCTTCTCTGAAACAGCCACCACACCATTCCCAGCTTCAGGTATGAGATCTGTCTGGGTCTCTCCTAGGCTACTGGACCTACATGCCTGCCTCCAAGCCTGACTGCATGTCACTGCATGTACACAAGGTACTACAATATCAAAGTCATTCCCTATCAGGACATCTGCAGGAATGTCCTCAGACACACCTACTTGGTTCCTTCCTCTTCCACCCTCCCAGTCAAGATGAATCCTAGCCAAAGGTATTTGGAATGAGGTCCCTCCCAAAGCTCTGATTGGGTGTGGACTTTCCAAGCAAGTACTGCTCTTCTCTAAACACTGCAGGCCTCAGAATGGTTATATCAGAAGCTGTGTCTCTCTTAGTAACCTGTTTACCATCTACTAAGAGTGGATATAAATTCTGATAATAGATTGGCACCCTTGTTGTTTCCAAACAACTTACCACTGGCAGTTTAGCATCACCACTGACTGGCTCCCTCACCTTCTGTTTCTCACCTTGCCTCGATAGACATTTGACTGCTATGTGAGTCCTCTGGTTACACTTGAAACATCTGATCCCTATCTGTGTACTTGGACTAATAGTTTCCCCTGTTACTGGTGCCCTCTGTTGGAGTGGTTTAGTCTGCCCCCATGGGTTCCCCTATGTCCATGTGCAGCATTAGGTATCCCTTTCTTATATATTGGTGCTCTGCTTGCTAAGTAGAGATCCCCTTGTCTCCCCAACTCCTCTGCAGAGTTGCACTCTCTGTCTGTTAATCAGATTCTCATGTCATCAGGGCTTCTTCCCTCACCAACAGGTCTGCCAGTCCCTCAAAAGTTGTGATCTGACACCCATGCATCCATCTGTGAAAGTAATTACTTAAATCAGCAATATAATCACATACTCATGCATCTGCCTTGCACCTATGTTCAGAAAACATTTTCCTATAAGCTTCAGGTGTTAGTTTAAAACAATCCGGAGACAGTTCTTAACTTTAACATAATTCAAACACTCTACATCAGACAATTTTGACATGGCCTGAACAGCTTTATCATGGAGTAAGGGAGTCAGGAGCCATATCCAGTGTTCACAGTCAACATCATACTGTCTACATACCCTCTCAAATATATGAATAAAACTATCAAGGTCATCCCCATCCCTGTATTGAGGAAAAAGCTTATTGACCTTTATAGCTTCCAGGGTCTGGCTATTCCCTTCACTATTACCTCCATGACAAGCTTGAAGGGTAAGAAGCTCAACTTCATGTCAGCGCTGTCTCTCATTTTCCTCAGGTTCTAAACACTTGACCTCCAGTCTATCTGCTGATTCCAGTTTAAGACATTGTATCCTCTCCTTGGCCACTAGTTCTAGTCTACTTAACTCTAGATGGATTCTCAGGTCCTCTGAAGAAAATGTGGACTGTCCTGTCTCAGCAGGCTGCCTATCCCCAATACCAAACTGGATATCTTCCGAATAGCTGGTCTGAGCTGAAGCTGTAACTAAGGCTGAAATCATTGCTTCCTTAGTCAGGTTGGCATGCACCAGTCCTTGGCGTCACACTCCTTGTCCAACTGGTTCTTTGTCAGCTTGCTATAATCTTCTGCTGATATCTTTGCCTGCTGTCCCTGACTAACTAACTAAAAATAAATAAAACTGTGGTGAACTAAGATTCTGTATGTTAACTTTGTGTCTGTCGAGAGTGCACAACTTAATGACAACTACCTACAGGCTACTGAAGTCCAATTAAAAATCCCACAGCACTGGCACCAAAAATGTGATGTTCAGTTAATATCCCACCAGACTGCCACCAATTAATGTGACATTTCCCACTATCCTGTGTCAGTTACAAAGGAACTTCAATCCTCACTACTGACTCCACTGTGATTTCACAGTTTTCCCCTAAGATAAATACAGGACCATGCTCTATAGCCTGGGACTGGACTGTATAGTTCTGTCCACCCCAAATATAACTCCTTATTACATGCTTTAGAGCAATGTGTCCCATTTTAAGACTTTTGATACACTCACACTTAAATTAAATCTCATACATCCAAACACTTCTGGGAAAGCCTGACTGATTTCCAGCTGTGTCCCATCCCCCAAATAATACTGTAATGCTGCTACCAATCAGAGTGTCTTCATGCCTTTCTAAAGGGGTGTACAATTATAAAAATTGAGTATTAAATCAAATAGTAGCAAATAACCTAGGCAGCCAGGCTTTTGGACTGGCCCTGGGAATTTTCAAAGCAAGTATAAGCACTCTCAAATCACTAAAGAAAAACACTGATTACCAGCCACAATGTAAATTAATAAAAATATTTAATACTGAGCAAAATAATTAAAAATATAAAACTGTAATTTCTATTAAACAAACAAAACTCAATCACCAGGAAAATGAAATCAGTACTGTAGAATAAAGATCCAACATTCAGAAAAAGTCTAACTTAGAGGTCTCAAATACACAGCCCATGGCTGCATGTGGCCCACAAAGTAGTTTTCTGCAACCTGCAATTACTTACTTAGGATCTGGTTGTCTGGTAGTTTTTTTTTTTTTCCGCAATATGACTTTTCCCAGTACGATGTATGTTCTGACTTGTGTCCGTTACCAAATGCACCTAATACAGTGGAGATGCAATTGGAGGTTGCAGTCAGGCATTTTTTTCCTCCTCCAATGGCATCTCTGTCTTGAATTAGGTACATTCTGTCAATTCCTTTCCGTACCTAGAGGAGTGGAGATGGCCTTTGGGTCTTTATCCGATCATTCATTCACAGCAGACTGATGCTCAGACAGTGTGAGTGGAGTGTTCCTGAGGTATGCAACTTAGTTATTGCTTTTCTAGTTGTTTTCTCCCAAAAACACCTTATCTTTGGTAAAATACAGAATCTGCTTGCAGCACAGGGAGCCAAACGCGGATCTCTCTCAACAGTAAGTTGGCTGGTTTGGCACCCTGTGCCGCAAGCAGATTCTCTGCATTTTTACCAAAGATAGGGTGTTTCTGGGAAATTATGAACTCAAATAAAGCAAAAAGAAAAGTGGCTATTGGGTCGGCATAAATAAGAGCCAAGCTGCTCATCACAGTCTTTTAATGGTTCTTCCACTGGATCTTTTTGTAGAGCTCCATAATCTTGTAGATGATTCCATTTTTGTTTTGATAAAGAGTGACCTCAAGGTTATAAAGGTTGAATAGTGTAATTATGTGACTGTGTAAATATGTGATTTATATGAGTTTATTTTGTACTCTTCAGTAGGGGTTTCAGACAAGATGAGCAAGTGGTACAAAACAACCTTCATGCAGTTACAGTCGACATTCAGAGTTGTAGTTTGTGTATTACATTGGCCAATCATACATAAGAAACTTATGGCTAAAATACCAATGAGATTTTTTCCAAAAAGATGATATTCCACTGCTGATTAAGTAGTTACAGGTTTTATCAAGTTAAGATGAAGTAATAAGTCTATCACGGGAAGTGGCACAATTGCTTTCCATTAAGTTGTAGTAATAAAATTGTCATCACATACTGAATTCTTAGTTTTAGCTTCCATTAATTAACAATCTTAATTTCTTGTGTACAACAGTGCCTGTGAGTTAATATGTATTGTATACAATAGTGTCTGTATTCTGTTATAGCAGTACATGTTTCATTTTACATCCACTTGCAATCCCTGTACCAGATATTTGTAATTTTGTAAAATAAAGTTAAATGCTCCATTGCTTGTATTTGTCCACTTTTTCTCAGTAGGTATATCAAAGAATTGGTGATTTATTAATTGTTGCATCCTGTGATCAGCAGAGCTTGCAAAATAAATAATCCAGAGCAAAGTATGATATGTTTCTTCCCCACCAGGAGAACAGTGTAATCATTTCACTAATATGTATTTATGTTTATCGTGCCCTTCCATACTGATGCAATATAGCACCAAGTATTTACAGTAATGTAAAATAAAGTGAAGCATTTTATTGCGTATACTTAGCGAAAACTTTCATTGCTGTTTCTTACACTTACAGTTCTGTATTGTTGCTTCCCTTAATTAACAGCTCGCGGTAAAGCAGTGTTATTTTCTAATCGGGACCAAAATGCTGTACGCTGCTGCTTCACATTCAGTAGCATTTCTGAAAAGTATCGAATGAGGAACAGACCAAAAATATGAGCCAAAATATCTGGACATTCTGCAAAAATCTATACAGTTGAGAGGTATGGGTAAGTGAAGCTGTTTGCAAACCCTTATTGATGCGTGCCTCCAACCCACTTGTGCTTGTGCATACTTAGGCATACTGAGGCCAGGATTGGTGGGGAAACTGTTTCCTTTAGGTACTAGTGCATATCTGAACATATCAGTGAGGAAATATTGCATTTTGGTGTTTGTGCACATGATAAACTGCTGATGTGATTACTGGGCAAAATAAAATGTGTCAGTTTAGTAAGTTTAGTGCTTGTACATAGTTTGATATGCTGATGAATGGATTGGTGAGGGGGAGTGTTTAATTTTGATGCTTGTGCATACTTAGACATGCTGATGAAGGGATTGCTGGGGGAAGTTTTTCCTTTCTGTGCTTGTGCATATCAGAACATACTGCTGAAGGGATCATTGGGGAAATGCTTCATTTTGGTGATTGTGCATACTTGACAAACTGCTGATGTGATCGCTGGGCAAAATAAACTTTGTCATTTTAGTGCTTGTGCATACTTACATATGTTGATGAATGGATTGCTAGGGGAAGTGTTTCATTTTGGTACTTGTCCATGCTTGGGCAAGATACTGAAGTGGTTGCTGGGGGAAATAATTATTTGTGTGTCAGTGAAGTGCTTGTGCATACTTTGACAAACTACTGATGGGACGGCTGCGGGCAAGTTTGTGGATTGCAACTCAGGTATGAAAGTTGAAGCACCATATTTAACAAGGAATGTGTGGGCAGCATGGATAGTGGACTGTGAATTACAAGAATGCACACAATTCAGGAATATGGACTGAGCCCTGGAGTTGGTGCATCATAAACTATTGATTACCTAGATGACTTCAGGTATAGAGAACCCTACATAAGTGATATCCCGTTGTATCACCCAGCATTCACAAATAGGTGAGCGATGGAGTAAAATGGGTACAGCAACTTGAAAATCTATTGGATAGTAATTTATTAATTTATTTATTGCCATTTAATTACCAGGAATGTCTGACATGGTAGATGCCAATTATCTCTGCAGTCTGCACCAACTGCTAGATATCTTTGTTCCTGGTGATTTACGTGGCTGTCTTAGGGAACTCAGGAAAGTGTGAGTTAATTACCCAAAGATCATTGTGTGTATGTGTGTGTGTATATGAGCCTAACAAAAGTTTGTAATATCAATTAAAAATTAGAAAGCATTTAGAGGTCATTTTGTGGCAAGAAAGGAACTGAGAGAGAGAGAGAATACTTATTTAATTTATAATTTGTGGTCATCACCTGTTACTTAGGACGTGCTTGTTTCAATATTAGAACATTTGGAAACCAATATAATTTGTTTGTATGTTTGTTTATTGCAGACTAGTATTATAATGAGTATTGACAATGTCATCATCCAAGAAATGAAAGATTGTGGATGAAAAGTGTGTTTTCCAAGAGAAGTGGGAACAAT
The DNA here is from genome assembly GCF_019279795.1 of Protopterus annectens. Taxonomy (NCBI): domain Eukaryota; kingdom Metazoa; phylum Chordata; order Ceratodontiformes; family Protopteridae; genus Protopterus; species Protopterus annectens. The sequence goes on along the minus strand of NC_056734.1, from coordinate 769,632,074 downwards.
TATATTTTTTCACTGAGTTGAATAGTCAAATCAAATGCCTTATCTGCCATCAATCTGTTTCTGTTGCAAAATAATACAATGTACTGAGACATTATGAAACTATGCATGGTAACGAATATGATGTGATTACAGGCAAAATGAGGGAAGATAAAGTTCATCAACTAAAATCAGCCTTTGCCAAGCAGTGAAACATCTTCAAAAACCTTAACAAAATGAGCAAAGATTCAATACGAGCAAGTTTTGTTATCAGTGAAATGATCCTAAAGTCATTCTGTCTATTCACTGAAGGCCAGTTCATTAAAGACTGCTTCATAAATGCAAGCAAAATCCTTTGCCCAAACAAGAAGAAATTGTTTGAAGGTATACATTTGTCTGCAAATACAGTGGGCAGCAGAATTACTGAATTGGCCAGTAATGTACACCAGCAGTTACCTGCAGCTGGAAAACAGGTTGAAGCTTTTTCAGTTGCCCTTGATGAGAGCACTGGTATAACAGATACTGCATACTGCACTGTGTTCATTCAAGGTGTGGACAGGAACTTGAATGTTATGGAAGAATTACTAGACCTGTTGCCTTTGAAAGGCACAACTATGGGATGTGACACATTTCACAAATGTGAAAAATGTCTAGAAAAGTCGGAATTGTCATGGGATAAGCTTGTATTGGTAGTGACTGATGGTGCACCTTCAATGTGTTCTGAAAAAGTTGGTGTTGTTGGGTTACTGAAAGCAAAGCTCAACAGTGCTGGTGTTACTGACACCTTCATTGCAATTCACTGCATTTTGCACCAGGAAGTATTGTGTGGAAAAAAGTCTCCAAATGAAGGAAATCATGGATGTTGTTGTTAAGGTGACTAACTTTATACACTCTAGAGGTTTAAATCAATGCCAGTTTAATGGCTTTCTGTCTAACCTTGATACCGAATATGGAGAATTACTCTATCACACTGAAGTCAGATGGCTAAGTAGAGGAAGTGTCCTGAAAAGAATGTTTGCACTTCGACAGGAAATAGCAGTCTAAATAGCAATGAAAGAAAATGAAATTCCTCAGCTAGGTGATCCATTTTCCATATCTAACCTTGTTTTTCCTGACAGATATTACACAACAACTTAATGAACTAAACCACAAGCTCCAGGGCACAAAACAGGCAATAACGTGGCTGTATGACAATGTCAAGGCATTCAGATGTAAACTTTCCCTGTGGGCAGAATAGCGGATGGATGGTAACCTAGCTCATTTCTCAGCCTTACAGTCACTTAAACAGTCAAAAAACAGTTCTTGAAAGAATATTCAGATGCAGTCAGCAAATTATGAGCAGAATTTGAACATTAGTTTCAGGATTTTGAGGCTCTAGAACCCCTATTTGCCATCTTTACTACACTTTTTTCAATATGTGTTGATCCTGTCTCTGAAGAATTCCAGATGGAGTTGTTGGAACTTCAGTGTGATAGATAGCGTTATGAAACAGAAGTACATAGATGCTGATGTTCCAGATTTTTGTAAGTACAAGTCAAGATAAGTTTCCAAAGCTTTTCTCTATGGCTGCTTGAATCTTTGCAATGCTTGGTAGTGCATACATTTGTGAACAATTTTTTTTTTCATCTATGAAGCTCAGCAAATCCATTTTCCAGTCAAGGTTGACTGATGAATACTTGACAGCTACCTTGCGAGTGACTGCTTCATGTGACATAAAGCCTAATGTTGACATCCTGGTCTCTGCAAAATGTTGCCAGCTAAGCATTCAAAATGAAGAAAGGCAATAATTTACTTACTTTTCTACTAATTAAAAAAATATATAGTTTGTGGATGACTTGGACTTGCGGCCCTCATGCTCCCTTGAGTTTAAGATCCCTGCTCTAACTAATCTAACTGATTGGTTATAATTTTCTAACTAACTAAAGAACACTGTCCTTGATCTAAACTAAATTAGTACAACAGAGCAAAGACAGACTTGCAGTTCTTGGTGAGCCTTTTTGGGTATTCACTGCACAGTACATCTGTAACTGACAACTGACCTCTGGCAACTGACAACTGACTACAACAGGCTCTTTAATAGATTAGCTTGTCAACTGTTCCAGTTTTAATTTTTATTCCATATTTTTAAATTCAACCAACAGCTGCTTTCTAAAAGTTCCTTCCTGTCTTTCAACTTCTGACACATAGCAACTGTTAACATTCTGATGACATCATCTGCTGATCAGCTGAATCTAAGACAGTTTGCCTTTAGAATCTCTCTTCACAAACATGCACAGTTAGAAACGTACAAAGACACTGTTCAAGTCCTTAAAGCATTCTGTACAAACAGATCATAAATCAACATGTAAGAACTTATTTGCAATATCATAGCTAGTCATGCTGACATGCAGTACACAGGTCAATCTGAAATTATGTACAAAAACTTGGCCAGACATGATAGCACAGATAAAAGTGTCTAATTTCTTCACAGGGGCCATTTTGCATGAAAACACTTAAATATGAAAAATTGTGGAACATAGGACTTGAAACAGTAGCTTTTCATGTTTGGAGATACAAATAGTGAATGAAGAAAACCCACATGGTAATGTACCCCAGCACTGTAATCAACACCTGTAGTGGATAGCAGTAATCATGAAACAGATACCATGGAGTATGTGTGAGTGAGAAAACAATGCAATTTAATTAATTAATTAAGTAAGTAAGTAATTAAATAAATAATGAAGTAATTAATTATTTCATAGGTTCATAGATGCAAAGGTAAGTACTAGGCTAGCAGTCCAGGCAGGCCATTTTAAGCCTATCCAATTTCCCTTTTTATGCTCAAAATAACATATCCCATTTGGTTACAGATTGGCTTTCCTCTCATCTCATGGTGGATAATTATATATTATCACTAATGAGAATAACTGGGATCATACTGTAGATAATTTGAGGAGAACCATGTATGGGATAAAGCATTTAGGAGCTTCATCTGTCCATCTGTAGTACAAGAGCAGTCATGGGGTAAATTTTCTGTTTTCCATCTATAGATCTAAGTTGTGCTTGAAAATGGACAGGGATGACCTTTATTTTATGAGGATGGGAAGTCTGTCCTATAGCAGCAGTATTATCTGCAAAATATATCTGTCCCTTCAAGCTGTTCTGTTGATGTTGCAGAAGACATTTAGATCCCTAGACTGAGTATTTTTGATGCCATTTGACTTGCTGATGTGCAGTAAATCCTCAGTAATGCATCATAGGCCGCCTTGTATGACAGACGCAGGTCACCTTTTAACAGTTTGTAGGATTCCAAGTATAGTGACAGAGTTTTGAGTTGGTCCATGTAGGACAAGTTATTTGGGTCTTATATTCTTTTTGTAAGGCATGTCTGTGGGTGTTCCAGTTGTAGCATGTTTCTAGACAGATACATGACTAAAGAGGAATTATATTCAATGATTGGCCTAAAGACGGCTGAGTGAAGGGGGGACAATGACACCCCAAGATCTAGACACAATCCCTTTGTTTATAAGCTTTGCAATATAGAAGGACTTTCTTGCAACAATAGATATATGCTACTCAAAAGTTACGTCACTCTCCACATAAGTTCCCAAATCCTAAACAACTGGGTCAACTCTTAGGGGTGTATTGTCTATGTGGTAAGTTGTCTGGAGTAGATGACTTCCCAAAGGATACAAGGTTGCATTTTTGGCATTTTGTTTCAGACCATGATTTTGACACCAGTTATTTATCTGAGACAAATCTCAATGTTAATAATAATATTAATGTTAGTTAATCTTTGGTAATCAAGTGGAAAGTCTGGTGCAAGAACCTTTTCAGCCATTAGCAGAGACAAGTTTTTATATACATTTTATCATCTGACTGTGACTGCTTTATGATTTGGTGCTACATATTTCTATAGGTCTGGATACCGGTAGAACATAAACTCCATTCTAGAATTAAATTGGA